>NC_045639.1:3089512-3124512 GCF_009829145.1 Chiroxiphia lanceolata
ACGTTATAACCAATTTCTTTTGTGTCAGCATTGCACTGGCACTAAGAAACCGCCCCAGTGCATTTATTGACAGCAGTCACACCCCTTCCATGCCTCCATTTTGATATGCTAAATCTCCTTTTGACTCCTCTCATCACACAAGGTTTCCTGGCCTGTTCCACCTCACCAGTGCTTCCTTGCACTGCTCCAGTTTAAATTAACTCACTGACACCCCATGGGATGGCATTCAGCTTCCCCCCTCTGTTGGAATATCTCACCTCGTGCATCTTAAGGACGCTTCTCCTGTGTCTTTGGTGCCTGAGAGCCATCCTTTCATCCATGTCTACTGCTACCAATGAGGTCACATTGTAACAAAAGTTATCCTTACTTCCTATGTGTGTGTCCTGACGCTTTTTCTTATTAAATTTCATTCCATGACTTCCATTCCAACCCCCAAGGCCACACACTTTCTTTCCCATATATTCAGGTTCTCCTTGTTCACTGGCAATGTCTCCAAACTTTGTCAACTCCAACATTTCATTAGCACATTCCTAATTTATGCTCCAAGGTCATTAATGAAAATGTTAAATAAGATGAGTCAGACTGATCCTTGACGAGCTCCGCTAATGAGCCCTTCTCCTGCCCTATGCTTCCCCTTTCACAATCTGTTGCTGTCTCCCCTTTTAGCCATTCCTCACCACTCTCACACGAAGCCCCATCTCTTCCCGCTTAACTAGATGTTTCCCATGTGGCACTTTATCAAGTGCTTCACTGATGTCCAGACAGATTAGATCTCCTGCATTTCCTTTGTCCCAGGAATCCGTTATTTTACCAGAGAGAGATGCCAGCTTACTCTGACGTGATCCACCTTTTATAAATCCAGCTAGGATTGATCCCACTCGCCATAAACCTCCCCTATCTTTGTTTTTCTCAAGAACACAACCCAAAGCCTTATAATAATATCGAAGTTGCATCAAGAAGCCTTCTTTAGGTCCCTGGATTGCTCTTCCAGGCCCAAACCATACATATATACATATATATTTGCTCTTCAGTTCCGTGCTTTATCACCTGTTTGATACACCTATTAAAATATTTGCTGTCGTTCCCTATTTCTCGCACACCCCGAAGACTGGGGGAACCTCGGTTCGCACAGAAGCGTGTACCTTTTCAAATTACTCCACAAGTGCTTTGATTCAACACATTTGAACCTATAAATTACTCATTCACTGAGGCTATTCTTTTCGAGGTTTTGATATCTTGAGATTTATTCTTCCAGCACGGCAATGAGTAAACCTACCACAAACCACGTGGGTTTTGTTCCCCGAATCATTATTGTGCTCTCAGATTGTGCGCCCCGGCATTAGCGAGCTCCACGTGAAACTGCTTTGTCTGCTCTGTTACAAAGGAGTTTAAGATGCTGATTCACAAACTCGTGTTTGGAAGCCTGGAAATTACTTCCTGGGAAAATCCAAGTGGGCAGGGATGGGGGAAGAAGCCCTCTTGCAAACGGCAATGGAAAAGGTAACATGCCAATCACGGAATCACAGAATGGTATGGGCTGGGAGGGATCATTAGATCCCTTAAAGATCATTTAGTTCCAATCCCCTGCCATGGGCAGGGACACATTCCACCAGACCAGGTTGCTCCAAGCCCCATCCAAGCTGGCCTTAAACAATTCCAAGGATGGAGCATCCACAGCCTCTCTGGGAAACCTGTGCCAGTGCCTCACCCCACTCACAAGGAAGAATTTCTTCCTGACAACTAATCTAAACCTACTCTCCTTCAGTTTAAGGCCATTCCCACCTGTCCTGTCACTCCAGGCCCTTGGAAGAAGGCCTCTCCCCATCTATCTTGCAGGTTCCCTTCAGGTACTGAAGGCCACAATTAGGTCACCCCAAAGCATTCTCTTCTCCAGGCTAAACAATCCCAATTCCCTCAGCCTTTCCTCATAGGACAGGTGCTCCCTCCCTCTGATCATCCTTGTGGCCCTCTATTAAGACCAGAACTTACTGAAATGATTACCTCTACTGTGCTCTATTTTGTCCAGCTCTTGGTTTCTGAACATAAAAGTGGTGTTTCATTATTATTTTTTGCTTAATTCAAAACAAAAGAAAAAAAATTAATCCTCTTCTCCTTCATCCAAGGCAAGCCATTCTGGTCTTGCCTTACTCCAGGCAGGCAGGATGAGGATTACCCCAATTTGCTCTAATCTAGTTTCACCTACAGTCTCAGTTTCATACAGATCAGTCATAGCTGTACCATCACTGCATCCCTGAGACTCCTGCCACACTGTGCACGTTGGATGTCACCTCTGTCACACCAGAGACTGTGCCACTTGATAGAAGTGCCACTATGATAGAAGTCACAGCTCAGACCACAGCACATACCAGCAACCACTTGCAAAAACATGCATAAGGACGACTTAAAATACAATCATCTGGGAGTTCTCAGTGAAGTTTCCTTCCTGAATATTAACTCATTCATTTGATGCTATTAAATATACTCCTAAAACAGTCAACATAAACTGGAAGGGTAAAAGCCATTAGAGAAAACAGCTTTCATATTCTCTCCCTGCTACTTGCACTGCCTTACAAAGCAAAGTGCTTGTATTGTACATGGCAGCTTGTGTAAGGACAGGGACAATAGCTTCCCATGCACATTTTATCAGGATTAGAACTGCTGCACCATATATAGAAATGTGTGATAAGTGCATTAGCAAAAATATAACTGTATTTTAATCACAGCATAACAACCTCAAAGAAAGTCCCTCTACAAGGCAGGCAAACCCAATAATGCTCAAGTCTGAATCTGAATTTTGAGCCCTTCGTGAGTGTTTGAGTGGGTTCAAAATTAAGTAAAATGAGTTTATCTATCCCTATTTCTCTAATAATACTTAGCACTTAGCACTTTTCATCTTCAAAGCACTTTACAAACATTAACTAATTAACTATTAATTGGTAAATTTGAAAAGGTTGATAGGTGAGGTGAGTTTCGGATAAGACCCAGCAATACGGATGTTTAGTTTATCTGTGAATTACTTAATCATTAGTGAATCATAGAAATTAGAAATGAAAAAGACCTATAGGGTCACCCTGTCCAGCCTGCTGCCATTACAGGATTTTCCCTTACAATATATTCTCAAGTGCTTTGTCTAGTTTAATTAGAAATTATCCAAGCAATGGGGCTTCCACCATTTCCCTTGGGATATTCCTCCTTATTCTAATATATCTTTCTGTTAGGAGGTTGCAACATTCAGCATAAGTTTTTCCTTGCCATTTCATCCCGTCATTTCTGCGTGTGCCCTCTCGGACCATTTCAAACAATTCCTACACAGCTCTATCATGTGCATATTTTTTTCCCCCTTTCCCCTAAACTCACTTCTCTTAGCAAGGTGGACTCCCAAGTACTTTGAGCTCAGGCATCAGCCTGGGCAAAGCTCTCCCCCAGTACCACCAGCATTATTCCTTGTCCATACAACCCATGCAGACTGTAGGATTCTAAGAGCACCTAAAGTGATTCTGAGGTGTTGTGCCTGAAGCCCATGCAGCCAGCAGTGGCTCTTCAGCTCCACATCACCCTCAGTCTAGTACCGAGCCTAAGTCACTGCTTCTTTCTGTTCAGAGAAACAAACTTCACTTGTTTCAACCAAGAGGTCCCAGAACATAACCTTAAAGGAGTTTGTTTCCAGGACAAACTGAGGTAAGTTACTGTGAATTAAAGCAGAGCTAAGGACTTAGGACCTAACACTGTGGTGTAAAAGAATATTAATATTCATGAGGTACCAAAAGGTCTCAACCAAAATGATATACTGAAAAAAAATCACCACGCCTCATCATTCTTTCACATCCTTGTCAACACCCAGGCATTGACACTCGTGGGTTCTTCTGCTACCTCTGACACTAAAAAATGTTCTAATTTCTCTCTGGACATCCCATTTTCCTGTCTGTCTCCTCCTAAAGGCCATTTGCATGCTTTTCCAAATCACGGACCAATACTGTTTTGGTTTATGGCTGCCTTACATCTTATACACTCATTTTGCTAGTACCCAGCTGGATCTGGGTACTCATCCAATCCCAAGAGACCTGGGGTTTCCCAGTGCTTCCTACATTGCATCATCCATTTTCCATCCTGGGAAATCACAGGAAGACATGAGATGCGACTACAGCAATTGGTCTGTTTAGAAATGTTGTTCAATTGGATTCCTGAAATAGCATCACAGGACTTTATCAAACACAAAAAAGCCTGCTAGCTTGCCCAGATGATCCATACCATATAAGACAGGGATGATTTGAATTTAGGACCATCTTTTTTTCCCCCTAATTCTGAATGTGAAACCTTTACAGTGCAAACCTAAACAAACTCCAGCTCTATAACGAACAAAGACAAACATCTGTCACTCCCGTGATTTCCCTCCAGCCTATGATAACAGATCACTTCTGGCCAGTTTACTGCAACAAAAATAAAGCTGACTATTTAAAGTTCTAAAAATAAACAAACAGAAGTAAATATACTTGACCTGAGACACTCAGATGAAAAGATGGGTCAGGCTGTTTTAATTCGTTACGTCCCGACAAAAGCTGATGAAAACTTTACAAGATTACACTGAGGTGCCCCATCTACAGCAGTGCCTGGACCAGCCGTGGTGCCTCAGAGCCAGTCTGATCTACCGGGCAAAAAGGGATGGAAACATGAATGGAGACTCTTGAGACTGTGCCAACTCCTCCAGCAAAAAGAAAGCTCCACTCACGTAAAGGAAAACCTAAAAGGACTTTGAAAGTTCTCCCGCATGGGTTGGAAGTCGCTTTCCTCCCCCAGTGGTTGTAACAGCACCGTTGATAATCCCAAAAGTCTGAGACAACTCAAATCCAAACTTTGAAGGCGCTTTTTGTATCTCTGAAGGAGATACACTTTCTGTCCAGTAGAAAGAAAACAAGCAAACAAAACAAAACTGTGAATTCTTCTACGAAACCAGCCAGTTTGTTTTCTTTTAATGATGTGCAAAACCGTGCAAGTTTGAAGATGCACCAGCAATTGTTGTAAATATTTTGTAGTCCTGGATTTGGTTTTTTTACCTGGAGGACAATGTTTGCTTTATAGAAGTCATCATCTGCCTATCTTTCTTCCAGCTTTTGGTACTTAAAAAGTAGTCAATTTGACTTTTATTTTTCAAATTATAGAAGAAAATAAGTTCTCCTTTCTTGTGCTCCACAGAATCACATAGCAACAGTATTAAATACAGACAAGTCAACTGCAAGCTATTAGCATTTTTATTTAATTTCTTAATTTGAAGGGGAACTATCTTGGAAAAAAAATAAGAGTCTAAGCATGTAGAGAATTAAATCTTGGTGCTTCTCTGCCAAAAAATATTCTCCCTCACACCAGGGGTAAGGTTTTATCAAGCAATTAGTGATGAAAGGTCATTTCAGAAGGGGCTACACACAATCCACCTGAAAATGATGCTTCTTCCAGTATCATGCCAGGCATCTAGAAAAAGATGCAACTAAAACCCAGTGGTTCCTTGTCTGCACACAAAATCTTTTCTTTTCACAAGCCAAAATAGTTTAATGGCATTTTAGTCACATGCAAATACAGGTGGCAGAGCCTGGCTGAGTTTTTTCAAACTGCTAACAGGGATAAAATTACATTCATGTATAATTAATACATGCTCAGTCATTTTTAAAGCAAGATATTTTTCAGGCAGACAAGTCAAAGATCTGAGTTTTGATTTTTATTGGTGCTAAAACGTTTCCCAGAGACGTGTGTGTGTGTGTGTATGTGTGTGTATATGTGTGCCTCTGTGAGGGAGAGAGAACTTACACATTGCTCAAAATAAGAAGGAAAAAAAACCCTTAAATGTCACTAAATACACTTGAATAACATAATTTGACAGGTTGCCAAAAAACCCCACAAACAGAAACCACCAGTGCCTATAGGACACAGGAAGATTGCTCTCTCTGCCTCTCCGTGCTCACACGGGCTCATCCCCTCTCGAAACCCAACTTCTCATTTGGTCAGGTCACGTGTAAAATTGAATGAATCCTTGCTGGAATCTCCACAACCCCCATCCCCAGGGTCCAGGAGGTGGAGGACTGTCACCACAGCAGCGGTGGTGGCACAGGTCAGGGTTGAGCCCTGCCAGAGGGTCACAGTGCAGGCGCTCGCCTGGAGTGTCCTCACACTGTCACATCTAGCGGTGGATGGGACCAGCTCCCTACATTTATTATTTTTTTCTTTTTTCCCCTCCCCTGAAAAATCAAAAAGCGGTTCATGAGTTGGTCGAGAGCCAGCAAAAATGAATAGTAATGAGCCAATTTCAATAGAAATAGGCTCATTACCATGCCAGCGGCTGATAAAACCAAATGCTCTCAATTCTCTCCAGCAAACGAGGTGCTGGAGGCAGTGTCCACCCTCCTGCCTGCAGGAAATAACTCACAATTTCAAAATTAAAAGAATCAAAATACAAGTTGGAGTTTATTCCTATGTTCCTACCTCTGTCCCCCTGCAGGGTCCTTTCTAACCAGCTGGCAAAAAAAGCTCAGATACCACTCAGAGTCTTTTTAGTGAAAAGAAGGGGGAAAAAAAATTATATATTTTTTGTACGTTGTTCATTCCCTGAATGGTAATGGGAAATCCTGTGTAAACTCCAGCAAAAGAGACAGTCTAAGGAGCTCCTTTGAATTCAGCACATTTCTCTGTGCACAACAGGAGGCTACAGGTATTCTTCAAAGTGTCAGAAGCCTACTAGCAATTTCTCAATTAAAAAAAAAAAGAATTTTTTAAAAAAAATCAACATAACCCCAAAACCCCTGTGCCAGCCCTAAACCAGAACCCCAGCCAAGCAAACACAAGCCTCTCAAGCCAAAACCCCTAAATTAAAACCCTAAACCAAGCAAAACCATAAACTTCAAGACATAAACCCACCACAAAATGACAGGAAGATGTGGATAAGTGAGTTAAGATAATTCAGAGAGAAAATAAACAAAAAAATGGATTCTCACACTCTTGATTTCCCCACCACCTGACAGTGGCAGGACATGAGGGGCATAACTAGGACTGCTTTACTCTGAGCAGCTAAAACCATTCCATTTTTCCCCTGAAAAGGACTCGGACACAGGGACTGTGGGTTGGAGGGGGTGTCCTGCATGGAGCTGAAACACCTTACTGCCAGTGTCTGCCCTTGGAGGAGGGACAGACAGACAGACACCAGGACGTACAACACATCCCCACGGTGGCTTGCTTTGCCAGTGAAAAAATCAGTGGGATTGCTCCTTTCCCTCCTAAACTTCAGAGGGAAAGAAACCCAAGCCAAATTTCAGGAGAAAGAACTCAGTACTGTGGTAAAAGTGGGTGTAAACACCTCCTGTATAAACACCTCCTGTCAGATAAATTTCTAAAGCAGAAGAATATTTTTTTTCTCGACCGGAGGAAACAGTGCAGCCTGTAACGTTACCTGGCTGCACAGATTTCACCCATTTTCAGGTTTTAGTGCAGGTTTGGTATTTGGTGGGTTCCCCCTGCCCCACCTCTCCCTCTCCCTGGCAAAACCAGCCCCAGCCCCGCTCCCTGTCCGTCCCTCTTGGTCAAGCCAGCAACACTTAGCCTTCAAAAATGATTTTTTTCCATCTGCCATAAAACCTTGCGAGGTTTTTCCATTTTAGCAGCCTGAGAATTTTAACTATCCCCTCTTTGCCCTGCCAGCCATTTAAGCCCTGAAACTACAAGGAGGCTGAGTGGAGTACATCATCTGTAAACTCGTCGTGCCTAGTCAGGGGATCTGGGGGGCTTTCTGCAGCACTGAAATAGAGCCTTTTAACACTGAACGGTGCAAATTGTCCACTGGGGACAACTTCAAATGTCTCTACAATGCATATTTCGCAGTGCTTACTGGCTGGCTCTGGCTGAGCTGCTACTACTTATTTAGGAGCCTACAAAAACTACTTTATAGATTTTGTTTTGCTAGAGTAAATATTAAGTTTTAAATACATTAAGAAAAAAAATCAGGGCAGGAAGAGAAACAGATTAAATAAACCTTTCAGAGAGACTATTTACTTTGTATTTGTATTTTTTTTTCCCCAACGAACTCCTTTCCCTGAGGTCAAGACACTGACATTTTAGTACACACAGGCTTTAAAAATGAGAGCGCTCGCTCTCTCACACGCGCTTACGGAAGGCAGCTCCCCTTGTTAATATTAAACTTTTCTATCTGGTTATGACACTGGCTGATATAATAAAGCGGCAATAGTCTTATTATTCAAGCACTGCTGTGATAAATTATCTACACTAATTCTGGAGCCAAAGTTGTCTGGTTCCAGCTGGTGTTGCTTAGATCTGTCTTAAGTCGTTAGGAATCAGCGGAAAACTCTTTTTCAGAGTCCAGATCTGACCCCTTCTTGTCCCCAGAACATCTACGTGTGTGTGTGTGCTTGCACACATACAAAGCATGTCTTCATTGCTAATCCACTTCAATTAAGGTTTACGGAGAATATTTTGGCTTGTGGGGTGTTTGTCCCCATTAATCTTTTCTCTTTCCTTCCTGTTATCTGTGGAAGGTAACGCACCATAACTCAGCATCGCCCACAGAGCAACTCTTCAAAGACAAAAAGTAAAACAAGCTGCAACTAATTCAGGAAGAGATATCCTTGTTTAACAATGGGATTTCAAAGCTAAGTCTGAGAGGAATGACTACACAGCCCGGACTTTCCCCAGACCCCCTCTGCAGCCCTTTACACCATCCATCCTCACTGAGGATCTGCACATACAGCAGGGTTTACTCCTGGCACTGGCTGATGCAGACATCCACACACAGAGAAGTTTTACAGTTTGGCTGATAGACACAGACACCAAGCAGTGGTCTCCCTCCAAGCAAAGTATAAACCTTGCCTGCCCCACACAAGTCTTGGTCTTCTGGTCCATTTGAAGTTCACTGAGCCCATGGTACCAGAGGGCTGGTCCCACATGAATTTAGATGTCTCTGTTCAACCTGCACATTCACGTTTTATTTTGTCTTGCAAAGACAGGGTCTGTGTAGACCCCTGAGATCCCCTAACTCACCTCCCTGCTAACACAGGATTGTTGCCTATTCCTCAGCAGATCACCCAGTCTGGTTTTAAAAATGCCCCCCAGTCACAGTTCAGTCAAACTCAAGTCACTGGGCTCAGTATGGGTGTAAAGGTTGAAGTGCCAGTGTCCACACACAAAGTCAGATCGTGTTATCAAAGGGTTCCTCTTGAGCTTCAAATCTGAGAGTGCACAAAGCAATGGAGTCTCCACTGCTTCATCCCAGCAACAACTCAGAAATCTCAGACATCCCTCCACCAGGGAGTTTTCTTAACACTGAGTAATTTCACACATCTCTATAATTTACTTTTGGTTTCCTTTCCCTCTTTGTGCTCCTCGGTCACACTGTGCCCACATCTTTCCCTCATCAACCAGCCCTTTCAGTCCCCTACACCATCCACACACAGCTCCAACATATTTGGGCCCTCCTTTTGCTGCCACATCTCCCTGTAAACCCCCATCACCCCAGGACGATCTTAAGGCTTCACTGGAGGTTCTAACCGTGTTCTGGCAGCTCTAAGATTTTTCCATGTCAAGTCTCCTATTGTCATTTACTCATGTTTCTCATCTTTCAGTTCTCCCTGTATCATTCCAGATTTGCAGCTCCTCCCCATTTGATATAATTTGCAAGTATTTTCCTTATCCCAGATCATTAATGAGGACGTTAATTAACGCGAGAGCTCACGCTGTGGTAACTCACCAGAAGCCTCTTTGCAACTCTGCATCTCTTTGCCCAGCTTTGCCTTTGTTTCTGGTCCCTCCGCTGGCATTGGGAGCACGTGGCAGAGCTCACACTCCTGCAAAAATCAGAGAGATGGCGTGGATGGATACAGGAGGACTTGGGAATGCCACCCCCTGCTCTCACAGGCTCACCTATGGAGTCCATCGTGTGCCCTCACCCTCTTCTCAGTTTGTCCATCTGTACAATGAGGGCAATCAGACAGGTAGGGTGGGAGTGGAGGCTGATGCAGGACATGCTGCAGAAGCACAAGGCTGTCAGCTTCTCCAATGAAATACCCTGCTCTGTGCCTTGGGTAAACACAAACCTTAATTCTCAATAATACACACAAAATTAAGCAGGAGGTAAACTTGTAGGTGAGGCTTAAGGTGAGAAGGCAAACCAGACCAGTAGCCCAGGAAATGTGTGCAATACACGCATGTAAAGGTTTGCCTGGGCACATATATATATATATAAAGAACTGTTGATTACTCCCTGTGATTAAGAGGTTATTAACACTAATAGAAAATTACAATTTGCTTAAGTTTCCCAGGATGCCTCGCCTAAGAGAGCCCAGCAGCTCACCCAGCATGCCCCCCTCTTCAAAATTGGTTTACATTAGCCTGTTCACAAACAGACCCAGATTCCTCCCCAGATAAAACCTGCACCAGCTATGCATTTTTCCAAACACAGATTAGCCTGTTTTCACCTCTTTAAAGACATAAACTCTCTTTAAGGATAAAAAATCTCTGCAGAACCGAACCCTTTTAAGGTAGCTCCGGTAGCATCGGAACTGCGTCTCTTCCAGGAAAATAATCAAAAAGCATCTTGCAAGAGAAGCCCTTAACAGAGACCTCTAAATAATGTTATTTTTACATGCAGAGAAAGCCCACAGGCACACCACAGCCCGAAGCCAGCCCTTTTCCGAGGCAAGACGAGTCAGGAGGAAAGGGCAGGTCAAGAACCCGCGCTCAAGGTCACCTCTGTACAAACACCTGCTTGTCCACGGCTCGCACCTGCACCGACTCACAAACACAACAGGGCCAGCTCCATCGATGCAGCCCTCTGCCCTGCACCACAGGGGGAGGCACGACCTCCCTCCCAACTTTAACCAAAGGCAATGAAAGGGAAGATTTGTTTTTTCTTCTACCAGCCCCAGAAGGTCAAATTTCTCCCCCTCCGACACCGCACTTCTGAAAAGACTAATTGGGCCTTAAAGATTGCAGGTGTCCCTCCAAGCGAGTGCAGCGGCGCACGCTCCCCGTGAGTTAAAGGATGGCTCTGGAAAGTGGTTTCTTTATGTGATCCCTTGGGTTTTTCCCCCCGGTTCCCTTCCCTACACACAGATGCCTGCACAGAAAGAATCAACTAAGATGGAGAACACTGCAGAGGATATTCACCCACCAGGGTGGTCGGCTGCTCTCTACCTTGTATCAGTGGGTCAAGCCCTCTGGAAGGGCTGTGTCAGGTGTATTTCCACGCTGTTCACTAACTGTGCTCACCACCACCATTAACCACCACATATAATATATATGTAAGGGTGAACAAGGCTATTTACTGAGCTCCTTTCCTCCCCTCACCCTCGTTTTGTTTGGGTTTTGACTTAGCGTCAAGTTTATTTAAAGTCTTAAGGCTCTCCCTCTCCACCCTGCCGGTGCTTGCAGGAGCTTTTCTGTGCACATCATGCACCAGCAGAGCCTCTCTGGGGCTGGGACATGACAGTCAAGGCCAGCAGACACTTGCTGAAGGCAGTGTGCCACCAATCATGGAAGCAGGGACGTGCTGCTTCAGAGTAACTCACTGCAGTGGTTCAGCTAAGGCCTTATGGGTCCCTTCCCCAACACACACCCCCACAAAACAGGCACTTCACAAATCCTACCTTTTAGGTTTTGTCATTAACTGGTTTTGCATAACACTCCTTCTTCCTCTGCCTCTGTTGCCTATGTTCCGTTCAACCTCCAATCTCTTTCTTTAAAAGTATCTAGCGAGGCCAAGTTATCTTTCCAACGCAGGAGGGATGGAGGGCTTGATGAGCCACCCATCCCATCCCCTCCAACAACACCCAACATGTGGGGGAACCCCTGAACATGCAGCAGCAAAAATCCAGAAATGAACAGATAAACTTCGTCCCAGCACAACACTGGGATCGGGGATGTCAGAAATCACCCTGGATTACAGGTTTTTATTTTTCCAAAGGTGAAGTGCTGAAGGTGAGATGGGATAAAAATCTAGCTGGCTACACCTTGGTACTCAAGAGAGACAGGACATTTTTTAGGGAGAAGGCTCTCCAGCTGCCCTGGGTGAATTGTGCCTAAATATTTTTAGGAGGATTAGATGAAGCAGTCAAGTAACAAACAATAAGAGTAAAACTTACAAAAAAACCCCAACCAAACAAAACAAAACACAAACAACTAACCCTAAAGGGCTGAGTCTATTCAATATCTCTCGATTTCAGGGGAGATTGCCATCTCTCATGTCCTACTTGCATCCAGCAGCTGATAACTATTGCAAAACAAATGTCGACAAGGGAGTGCATGGCAGACACCAGTGAAGCACTGGAGGGGTGTGGGGAGGGCAGCAGGAGAGGAGCAACTCTGTGCTCCTGAGACCCTGCTGCAGGAGACAAGGTAGACAATTGGCTACTATTTGCCTGCAGGAAGAAAGCCCCAACATCACCCTCCCAGGCTTGAGCCACACACCTGGACACCAGATTAAGATTCCCAGCACAAATGTTGCTAATGGAAGCTCCAAAGCCAGCTGCTCTGCACCAAGCACCCACTGCCCTCCCTCTCACACCACCACTGCTTCCTCAGTGGGACTGACCAGCCATTTCAGGACAGTCTCCCTACAAAGCTCACACCCAGGTGGCCACAGCTAAGCCTTCAAAACACAGATATGGCTGAATAAAAGAGCTTCTCCTTCCAGTCCCTCCAAAGGAAACAAAATTCAGCGTGATAAATGGCCATCCTAAACCCATGTAATCATTTTAACGCAATGAAACAAGATTTGCTCAAGTCACTCCAGGCTCTAAACTTTGTGGAGTGAAGGGCGGGAGCAACCTGGCATGATCCAGCACAGCCAAAGCAGACCTGCCCCAGGGAGCGGGGACGGATCCTGTCTCGCCCTTTGATACTGCCTTGCTGAGTAACCTGCCCTGAGCGAGCCTTCACGGCAGCTCCAAATTAACACCATCAATATATGCTCCGAGTGAACCAGCTGGGAAGCCC
The DNA here is from genome assembly GCF_009829145.1 of Chiroxiphia lanceolata. Lineage (NCBI taxonomy): Eukaryota > Metazoa > Chordata > Aves > Passeriformes > Pipridae > Chiroxiphia > Chiroxiphia lanceolata. The sequence continues at coordinate 3,102,494 of NC_045639.1, forward strand.
AGGAAGGCAGGAGAAAAGGTGGGGATGGTTCACAAAAATGTGTGGGTTTAGGACGGGCTGAATGCTCCCTGTGCGCTGAACCGGAGAGAGGCAAACACCTCAATTTCTGCAGAAGTTTACTGCCAGTCCCCATTTTACACACTCAGCGTCTCGTCTCCAAAGCAAAATGGAGCCATTTGGAATCAAAACCAAATATCTTTGCATTTCACCTTTCAAGGAAAGGCGGGGGCAGGATCCAGCGTAATTTAATGCCCAGGCACAAGTGGGAATCACAAACCATCCACTTCCTTTCCCAGGGACAAAAAAAAAAAAAAAAAAAAAAAAAAATCCTTAGCTGAACCAATATGCTTTTTTCCATATTTAATAATTTGATTTTGAAGGCTAGTCATATCAAAGAGCAAAATATTCAATATCGTTAATTCAGTTTTGCAAAATATATTCTTAATTTAAAAATGATTTTGCTCGGAGTGGGAGTGTAGTAATAAAGCAGGTATTGACCAGCTCTTATTGATTGTGCTGTCCTCGGGCAAGGAACACTGACCTTGCTCACACTCTTATTGCTTACGCTTTCCCTGGCCTTCTTCATCTATGCCCGCTCAATAATATATTATTAATATATATTTTTAGCAAAAACTGTATGTTACAAGGTTAGGGCTTCTTAGTGATTTGGATTTTTTCTTTTTTTCCCTTCATGCTGCTCTGCCTTCGGGGTTCTTCAGGGAAGAAAAGCTTTTGCAGTCGAGTTGCTCCCGGGCTGCTGTTCACAAACACCTTTACACCAAGTTGCCTAGATGAGCTGATGGAGGCCAGGCACGATTTCCCCCTCTCTTCTTAATTGATAGATTGTTCAGCTGACAGTCCTTTAAGGGACCAAAATTCACCAAGTAAATATAGTCGAGGGAAGAGCTATACCTCAGGTACTTAAAAGAAAGATAGCACATATTTCCAGTGAGATTCAGAGTTAATAATGCAATTTAATTGTTGATCGCTCTTTGGAGATAATTATAACTGATTCACCTCTGCCTTGCACTTGAAGCTGTCCTTTACACCTAACTCAAGGTGGGATTGAGAGCGTGGGATGGAGGTATTGGCCCTACCAGGCCAGGCTCCTGCACGCTCACAGCATGAGCAACAGTAGGGTGATCACCTCACCAGGATCTAGACACTGGCTCCGGCATCCCTGTTTCACCACATTGTGCTCTCCCACATCACAGGAGCCTCCAAAACCTGTCAGATACAAGCAATGTTGAGCCCACAAAACCTCAACCTGATCCAAGTTCCAAGACTTTGCACTGGGTCTATTTCTTTTTACTGGTGCAAAATTAAATATGGAAGTAGAGGAGGGGGGTATCTAAATGTTTTGCTCGGTTTTGTTCGCAGCATTTTATCCGTTATCGACCAACTTTTATTAGGTGCTATAATACGGAGAGTAAAATATAAAAATCAACATAAAGAGCAAAACCAGCTGCTGATTTGCAGCCCTTGCATGGGGAGGCACCAGGGCAGGAGCCTGCAAACGTGGCCGGCTCGGAGGAATAAACCTAATAAACTGTTTACAGACCAAGGTCCTCATCAGATAGTTAAACCTGGCCACTCTGGTTGGTCAATTGTGTAAGCTGCCTACTCTCCTTGTGCATTAGCAGGAGTTACCCAGAAAGGAAATGGAATGATCTGCGATCTACCTGCAGGACGCGTTGCGTTCCCGCTGTGGAGCCCACCACGTGTGCTGGTATTTGCATGTGCAGCTCGTAACTGGGAGCCGAATGCTCAATGGTACTTTTGTATGAATGACACCAGGAAAAAAAAAAAAAATAAAATAAATGGTATCTCATTGTATTCCCAGCCATTGAGGGCTCTTTTGTTTAGTTTGATAATATTACATGTTTAATAAAACACTGTTGAATTTTGATTGCATCTTGTGAGCGCAGTCCTTTATCCTTTCGCCAGCTGGCTGATACAAAAGCTTATTTTCTTTTTAAAGACATTTTAATTCCCAGTCTCCATCTCTCACTCCCCGGGTGAGCGGGAGCTGGGGGCACACGGAAGCCACAAAGCCCAGCCTAACACTGACCCCCTTTGGCCGGGCACTGGGGGGTCAGCCTGGGATGCCCCTGGGACAAAAGAGGGGCACAGACAAATGCAGGTGGGGATGGGAAGGCATTGGTTGGGTTATTTATGCCTCTAAATGAGTCACAATGAGCAGCCCCCAGCGTTCAGCTAATTACTGTGGTTTGCATCAGCATGAGAGGAAGCAGAAACACACGCTGCACGTATGGCCCCAGCTTTTCTTTGGGCTTTTTTACCCTCCAGTGGAAGAGATCAACAAGTTCACCTTGCATTAGAGCTGCATCGATCAGAGTTGATTAAATCCCGAAGCATGAAAAATTTCATAAACTCTACTTCATGATCAATTTATGTGGAAAGTCCCATTTTGATGCTTCAGGATGCTCAGGCTGTTTCCGGGGGCTCCTTCAGCATCTGAGGAGCTGATGTCCAGCCCACGGACACCTCTTGTGCATCCAAGTACCATCACCTCCCTGAACCCATGTCCATAACCACACCAGTAAATCGAATTGTGCAGATGCACAGGCCCTCAAACTCAAACATCTACACAAAAAAAAAAATTATTCAATTAATTCTGGTACCCTTGGGGTTGGACCAGTAGGGAATTATCACCAGCCAGCACCAGCCTGGTCTTTGCAGGTCAAGAGAGCTCAACAGTATGGGCAGGATCAGGTCCCTGGGAACTGTTTCCTAACCAGAGTTGGCCAAAACCTAAAACTGTCCAACTTGCCACAAGCACGAAATATATGAGTACACACATCTTAATTTAAGCCCTTAGAAAGGTTGCTCCACAAATGACTCCTCCCTTCACCCTCTCCAAAACCCCAGCAAACACAGAAAGATCTTCCACAAAAATTTTCCTGAGACTGGGGGAAAACCAGGCCCTTCTCCACCTTCAGCTCTACTCTGTCTCATCAGCTGCTCATTCGAGGCCCATATCTAGTATTTCTTCAGGTGAGAAACTACAAGTTTGTCTTGTATTATCGTAACAGTGACTCAAAAAAATGTAGATTCGGAGGCAGAGATTATTTGTGCTGCTGCTAATGTGCGGTTGCAATAGCAAAAGATGTACACAATATTTACACTGTATTTGACCACATAAAACATGTCGTATACAGACACGGTTTTTTTCATTAGATGAAAGAGAGCCAGAGGGCTCTTCGTGCTGCCAGTGCTGGCGCTCCTGGGTTTTTTCCCTTATTTTTTACCTTCAAGAACAAATACAGTTTTAAACCTTCATTACTGTATTTGGAACAGTTAATATTTCATATCGTGACATTGCTGCTCAGAGGTAACAGGTTTAGTTGATTACTATTTGTTTATAGTGCTGGAGAAACCTGCAATCATAGAGAACATAAAAGGATTGCAATTAGATCTATTGGTTGAGAGCTGCACTTCTCTGACCCACTGTAAAGTGCTTAGCACTATCAAAGAGATAATGCCTACTTGCAGCTGGCACATCTGTACATAATAACATGGGCTACATTGACACAGCCACTAAAGACTGCCACTACCCTCTTTAACTAGCAGCAGAAAACAGATCATGCTTTTAAAGAGCGTATCAACAAAACCCCTTCCGCGCTTTGCCAGAATTAGCACGCTTGCTGTTACGGGGAGCTTTTACTTCTCACTCCCGGTTCTTCACAGAATCCAAACAGAGACTTTAAACAAAAGGCATGGGGTACATCCGGGTTGGGCATCAGTTGAAGCAGGGATGAATTCTGCCCTCCTGACTGCCCTGTGAAGTATTTCCTCAGGAAGGTAAATCCAGGCAGGCTCGCAGTAGGATACCATAAGGAAACCTGCTTGGCTACCATGGGGCAGGCAGAGTAGAGGCTGAGCCCACTTCTCCCGGTAATATTCATTTTTACAGAGACTCGGAAGCAATTGCTTTACTTTACATACAAATTCAAACACTACTCAAGTTTAAGACATGCTTTAGGACACGCTTAAATATTTTCTCAGCTCTCAGCCTGAATGGGCTGAATCTTATGGGGGAGCACCACACATTTAACATCAATCGGTTTATCCGCTGCTGCTCTCTTCACAGATTTAGGAAAAAGGTTTTTTATTTAATTATTATTCCATTTTATGGAAGACTTCTCAGCCTTTTCCCCTGCTGTGTTTACCATCCCAAGGACGACCATGTTTCTGGGACATAACTTTATTCACTAATTTCAAGGCTCAGTTGGAGGGGGCTTTGAGCAACCTGGTCTAGCGTCCCTGACCACGGTAGGGGGTTGGAACTAGATGATCTTTATGGTTCCTTCCAACTCAAACCATTCTGTGATTTTACAAAGATGCAGAATGTGCTTTGTTAAGATAAACCCACATGTTCTGAAGAAACAGCCTGAGTCTGCACTTGACTGAAAAGTTCTCATTTCTGTTGCAGCTCTAAGTTTAGCTGCCTAATTGTATCCATCCTTTCCCCCTCAACACCTCTGCCCACGCCCCTGAACTGCTCCCTGCTGAAGTGTGCTGTTGAGATCTTCCCCAGACTGCGAACAGCAAGAGCAGGAGAACATTTCTCATCGTCCCATCACCTGCACAGGATGCAAAACCCACTGCAGGCGGTGAAAGCCCTCTCGTTGACCCCGGCTGCCTGCTGATTAGGCCTTGGACAAGGAAAAATGAAAAGAGCGAGGGGGAAATACCAGCAACAGGTTTTCACGTGCATTTTCCATATTGCCAACATCCACATGCTTTCAACAACACCTTGAAATGAGTCCTCAGCTCCGTCCAGTGTGGGAGGATCGAGGGGCACCAGCCCCGACTGCAGATGTGAAAATGCTCCTCAAGTGGACACATAACCCACCACAGAGGGTTTGCACCCATGTTCCCTCATTCCCATAGCACCAAGCCTAGCAAACAATTCAACCACCTGCAAAACAATCCACGTAAAACTAATGTAAAAGGCTGCATATGGTAAAAGACAAAGTGCAAAATTAAGCCTGAGGAGTTCACTGCCTCGTGCTAACATCAATGGCATAACACACCAAAAAAAGGGATTGTACAACTATGTGGTCGAAGAGAAGAACCTCCCCTTGTCTCACGACAGCAGTAAAGGACTCCTACTGCAAGGGAAAGTTCAGATTTCCACATTAAATTCCCTTATGAAACTGAGTTTGAGAGATTGCAGAGAGATCAATTAAAAAAAAAAAAAGGTGTTTGGATTTGATCTCCTCAAAATATTTTACTGGGATATACTCAACACCTTTCATTTTGATACAATTTAAGGCGTTGTTTTGGGGTTTTTTTCCAGTTTACTAAACTCAATTTATATGTTACAATGTAACTTAAAGATAGTGAAAATATTTTTACTATTATTGTATTGTTAACTTTCACGCTGGGCCAAATCAGTTGGCTACGACTATTTTGTTATGACTGAAAGAGTCAAAAGCTGTAGACATTTATACTTTAGGGTTACAACATGTAACAAAGCTTCCAGTGATGTGAGAACAAATCCAGGCCCTTTTTCTCTGAAATAAGAGGTAACAAGTACAGAGCTACTGTAGGGCACGAGTGCCTACGGGATACATCACGTTCCATACTCCAGCAGTGATGGGAGCTGGAGAACCTTCCTGTTGGCATCTTGATGCTACTTTGAAATGGAATTAGCAGCTCTCTCATCCGTTTTTCAGACACTAGGAGTAGCAAAGGAAGGAAGCAATAAGCATCAATTTTGGTAGTGGATTGTACCAGCTCTCACAATTTGAATCTAAGGCTTGGAAATTGGATGCTTTCCTTAAAAGTCACAGCTCCTGGAGCCCTGTGACTAAAAACAACTTCAAGTTTATAATTGTAACTGTTGCTCAACCTCGGGAGCAACAAGGAAAACCTTGAAAACAAACCCTAGAAAGGCCAACACAGAAAAGTGATATAAAATAATGCATTTTTGTCTCCTTTTCACCGGGGAAAGCCCCACCAGACTCATTCTGGTCCAACCAGGACCTTGGTGATGCTGAAGCAGGCAAGACCTAAAGTTTCACGGTTTGCACGAGGACACAGCCAGGGCTTTTTTGCCTTGCCCCTCACCTGTACAACCCCAACCACACAAAGAAAAGCCGGTGCCATTTATCGAGCGGATCATTTGTATTCCCTCCTCTGCCTCCCGGCTCCTTATCTCTCCTCCGTATAAAAGTACGTGTGGGATCCTGTCATTCAGATGGCGTTGTTGGGATGCAGGCATAAACACCAGCTTGATTACAACAGGCAGAAAATACTGCTCCCCACCAGAGGAAGGAATTCACTGCAGAAATCATTGGGTCTGGTTTTGTTTGTGCTGCGGCACTCCAATAAGTGGAACAGCTGAGTGTTTATCCTGCTGCAAGGAAATTCATGTTGGTATTTGTAATAAATGGTTTATGCTTTAAGGGATAAAAACAGTTTTAAAATCTCTGGAAGAAAGAAGGGAAGGGATAGGAAAATATCTCGGCAATGTTGCTCTTGTGTTTCCTTCTGCTTCCTTCTCCCAGCAGCCCCCAGCCACTGCTGCACCCTCAACAGCTACTGGTGTGGGATAAACCCATTCCCAGAGTGGTCCCAGTCTCACCCACCACTTCACCAAAGCCCAGAGGGATGAGGGACAGACACGTAGCAGGAGCCACAAAGTCCACCAAAATCACACGCATCTCATTCCTGTGCTGCTCCAGGTCTCTGGGAGAAGGTCTCTGTAAATTGCAGAGCTAAATTCCCATTCATAAATACGTAAGCAAAGACTCCACCTAATTTCAAGCCACTCACACCGTTCGTGTATGTCTGAAATTGGGCCTTTGCTCAATAGCATGCCTGGCAGGTCTGAGAAAATAAGGAAAAAAAGTCACATTTCTAATACATGTGGAGCACATTGGCTCTAGTTGCACAATACCATAAGTATCCAAACCCTTCAGCCTGCATGGATTTGTACCTGGGAGTTTGAAAAATGCAGCCTGAACGCCTGACATGGGCATTTGGCATTTCTTGCGAGGATGAATTGCTTCAAAATTGGCTACCTGAGGTCTAAGCAATGAGACATGGTAATGATGCTGAAATGATGGTGGGAAGGAGGGAATCTGTTGATGGCGCTGGAGTGGGAACAATATTATTATTCTCATTGTTTCGATATCACCAGCACGTTATCCACAAAATAATGGAATATAATGAAGCGATTTATCCTCTACAGACACGTATTTTACAAAGGCTCAAGAAGAAAGGACAGACTTCTAAATTGCCTTGGCTATTCAAATTTAGACCAACACAAAACACAGGAGAAATGACAGGAATTTTCACCCACTTTGAGAAGACAGTGAGGATACCCAGAGACCCTGTGGAAGGATTCAGGCTCTTCCCTTGTTAACTCTTCAGTAGAGTTCACTTTTACAGAACACACATGAACTTCTTTTGGACAGAAGACCTGACCACGGTCTTTTGGAAGGTTCCTGTTTTTAAAACATGGAAAGATGGATTTTACTATAAATGCATAACCCACGGATTCAAAACTAACTCAAACTCACTGTCTGAGAGAATGACTCTGCACAATGTGGGGTTTAGCCCCAAATTCTGCAGCACCTGTACCACACTCTGCCCCTCATCCAACAATATTTTTATATACCAAAACATTGTCTAAATTCAAGCCAGCACCAATATCTGCAATGGCTGTGGGACCTCATGTTGCTAATGAAGGAAGGATTAAAGGATGGGTTTACCGCCTTTTTCCAACGGGACCCCTTAATTTGGGGGAATCTCCTATATGAAATCAAAACCACAGGTTGCAAATGCCTCTGGACAAGCCATTCCCAGTTTGCAAAGAGCCCTTGCGTTTCTTCAGTGTGTCAGAGGGATAAAATCCAGCCTAAGGAGCACATCACCTTGCAAAAGAAAATAGTAACCAGGCACTTTGAAAAGCACGTGCACACATATTACAGAAGCTGGTATCAGCAGGTTATAAAGTATAGATTCCCTAATTCATAGAGTATCAAAGATCAATGAGTTTCTTAAAAGACAGCTATTTGCTGCCACTCTGGCGGAGTTTCTTATCCTGGATTTTATTCAGTAGTTTTCAGAAGGCTATAAAGTTCTTTCCCTTTTTCTTTCCATCTTTCCCTTTTCTTTTTTTTTTTTTTTTTAAGTGGTAGGAGATACTCATTTAAATAAAAGAGGAGCCACGACTTTTTTCCATTGGTAATCTGGTCCATGTGTTCCCTGCAACTGAGCGTTTTCCAAAGGGCCTGACTGTCTGGGTTAATTGTTTAATGCTTTTAGTTAGAATTAAACTTTGCACCTGCTCTGACAGTGATAAATTAAATGTGCTCCTTTTCCAATACTGTTGCCCTCTTTAAGTAGAGACCAAGAAGTGTATCTCCCTTCTTTCCCAGCGTTTGAGGAATCGGTGCTACACTTGAGTGTAAACCAGTATAATTTGTCACTAGAGCTAGCGCCAATTAAATTGATTGCGTTGGACTGAACTTTAGGACCTCTAATGCAAGCACTAAGGGAAAAATGGGCTTTTTTTCTGCCCATTTCCCCATGTGGCACTCAGACATAGCTCAACAGTGGAAGGCTTTCAAGGTTCAAAAGGGTTTTATTTTCAAAAGAAATGGGCATTGATCAGTTGCATTTAAAGGCAAAGATAATTCCAGAGCTTGAAGGCTGGATTTGTGTTTAAGGTCTAAATCTCTTTCTTTAACCTTGGGGGGCCAGTATAACATAAAAGCCACAAAGAGATTAAGATTACAAAGGGTTTGCAAGTGTAAATGATGCAGTGGTATTCTTCAAACACAACTCGGGCCGGCTTCACCACCGCGGCCGGGGTCAGCATTTGATCTGTTGATTTTACACCTGTAAAAACAACCCGTGTTTATTTGTCACTTCGGCGTTATCTTGGCAAATGTTTGGGTGAGAGCGCTCCCGACGCTGAACTTGCTCACGCCGGGGGGAGTTCAAGCTCGCCCGCTTCAAGCTGATTGAAAAGTAAACACTCTAAAGGTCAGCCTGGCAGAGACAATACCAAAAAAAAGGCCCTTTTCTCCGTCAGTGTAACGCAGCCCACGTGAAGGGTCGCGCCGCTATAGTCTTAAGTCAAGACGTATGGTTTGAACGCCCCGGCGGCTCGTCGGGCGGCGGGGAAGGCGCTCATTCATTATGCAGCCCACATCGGCCGCCTGCCCGGCAAGACGATGCCGCGCGGGTTGTTAAAATATGCAGCGAGGAATTACCCTTTGTAATGCCCGTTGCATCTCCCGGCTCGGCGGAGAATTCCCCCACTCGCAGCCCTAAGGCATCCCAGCCTGGGCGAGGGCACCCACGCCGGTCAAGCCTGTAGCATCAGTGACCGCGGAGTAGCTCTCCGTGGCGTGGTGCGTTTCCACGGCGGGTGCAACAGCAGAAACGTGTCAAAAAACCACTTTTGTCAGCAATTCAGAGGCAGGTACTTATTCGCGCCCCCCCTTTGAAAGGGGGCTGGCCAATAGTCCATGCAAATCCACCACAACTTTGGGGCCGAAATCGCTTTCCAACAGTCTGTCAGATCTACTGACTGTGCAAGGCAAACTTGCTTACAAAGCCCCAGACGCACTGAAGAGAAGTTCATGCTCATAGAGAAAATATATACCCAAAAAATATACCAAAGTCTTCACTATGCACGGGGGATAATAATTTTGTTGCATGTAAGGAACGAGTCTGAAAGGAAATCGGTTGCAAGGTGGAGCTGGAAAAGCTGGGGGCCACAGGACAGATTTATGCAGCACTGTGTTGCACAAGGGAACTGTCCAGTGGTTTAAGGTGGTTTTTTAGACGATGTTTAAGGTCCCTTCCAACCCAAAAACATTCTGTGAATCTACGATTGGCATTTCATGGACATGCACATATGATGGTTCTATATGTACATAAATGGTTGCACATGTGTGTACACTGGCAGGTGCACACGGGGGTTGACACCTGCTCTCACTTCCGTATGGACACTCACCAGACCACCCCATCCAGCTCCAGTTCCTTGGGACAACTGCAGTTTTAACTTTCCAAGTCTAAGTGAAGTTCAGGTACCACCCTACCAAGGCTCTGACCTTCACGGCTGGTCACAAGCATAAACAAACAGACACCCACACGTGTGGGCTGTGCATAGCTCCCCAGCACACCATTACCTTCAGCTCACAGCACAGACCAACATGAAAATTAACAACCCCTTCATCAGAACTCATCAGCGGACAGTACAGGCAGTCAGAGCTGGGTGCACGTGTCCACACACACGTATGCATGGGGATGGTGGGTATATCTGCATAGATGTGCATGGAGGGATACAAGATCAGATGCCCCAGCATGTCTCCACTTGCACCAGTGCATGATCCAGCTTTAAAACATTTCTGTTATCACTTAATATAGTGAAAGCAGAAATGAGAAGCGACTTTTTCAAAGCCACCGGGCTTTTATTTTTCTTTTTTCTTTTCTTTTCTTTTTTTTTTTAAGAGATTTGTTTCAAAATCTGCGAAAAAAAAGTAAATTTTGAGCCAAGATAAACTGCACTTGAAACCCACACACACAGGACAACTCGTCAGCTCACCTCATACCGAAACCATATAGTGTGCCCAAATCAGAAGTCAAGAAGCAGCCGCGCCTGAAACCTCCAGCTACTGAATTTACCAGCTAAAGAGAGTGTCTTGTGGCTGACCAGCACAGTTGTGCTCCTCGGGGAAGGCAGCAAAGGAAGGGCACAAAGGCCAGTATCATTCGCCAGGCTGGAAATTTAAGACACACGCAAAGCCGATTGCAGTTTTGTTGCTATTTTCAAAAGTGCAAGTTGTTTCAACAGAAGCCTAATCTCTGTATGTCTGGAATAGGAATGAATGGATTAGCCTTTCAAACCCTTCAAGATCAGGTCAAGATCATTCAAGCGAACCACAGCTACAGCAAAGTTGAATTCTGCATCCCACAACTTGTATCACAAGCAGAACATTTGCTTATTGTGAAAAGTGCCCGGTGTTGGGGTGCTGCTTTGAAGAGTCCTTTGAGGACGAACAAGAAAGCAAGAGATTAGTAAACAGCAATCTGTGTACCCAGATCCATGCAAGGCATTAGTCATCCGGAGCACATTACCTGAACCGACTGGCAAGGGACGCCTCCAGGCATTGTTTGAAAGTCCTCTCCTGATTACAGCCCAACAATGGCATTGTTTGGGTGGAATTGCAGGTATTTATGTTGGGCATTCAGCTTTTCCACTGTTCCTTGATTGGTTCTTTTCAACTGAGTCCCATTAAATTAAAGTTCCTTCGAAGAGCATATCAGAGTAACACCTGAGAATTTTTCATAAGCATTACTTGACCCAGCTGGTGTATTTTCATGTTTGAAAATGATTTTCACTCACAATGGGACTGGTTCCTGCTATTGTCAGGGAGAGTTGCTTTTGTTTCACTTGGTGCCACTAACTAGCCCAAGCCTCAAGTGCCATTATGATATTTGGCAGAGGTTCTCCAGATAGCGTGTTTCTTTGGAGGGGCTATTATGAAAAACAGTCCTAATCTGAGTCAGGCAGAGAGAACTGAAATCTGAATTACCCTCTGCACAAATGAACCCCCAGACCAGCACTGCCACACACCCCAAGATGGGCAGAAAACACAAGCTCCCATCGGAGCCTATTCCTCCAGAGGTTCTGCTTTCACTATTTAAAAATGCAATTTAAATCTTCAACTGAGAAAGAAAGGTCACAGCAAAAGGCAAAGGAACTGGAGGGAAAGCTTCCAAGTGCACCAGAAAAAACTTTTCCAAGGTTGAAGGTGGCAAAGTCACTAAAGGCCGTGGAACACGATCAGTTTGGGCCTGCTTGTGTTCCTCACCTTGGGGACAAAACGTTGCTTTCTGCGTATGTTTATAACACATGTGCTTCTGAAAATGTGTAAAGATCTGGCTTTGTATCCACGAGCAAGCCAGCAAAACATCAACCACTTTGGGAAAATCATGTTGCCCAGGGCAATCACCTTCATGTACACACCTCCCATCTCCAGCTGTCTTCCTCCTAATGTAAACAAACTCCAAAGACCCTCTGTCTCTCCCTACTTGACTAAATCCAGTCTCATCCCACGCACTTTCCTCCAGCAAACCATTCATTCTGACATATATCCATCCTAAATCCTGTAATACTTCCACCAGGAACAAATTAGCCTACAGCACATTTCCATCACTTGTGGCTCAGTCATGACAGACTCTTGTCTCTCACACTGTGTTCCATCTTTCACAATCCCCTGGATCCAGCAGATGCTGGGTCTCCAAGACCCTGCCCCAAAAACACCTCAGGTTCACCAAACTGCACATAATCAAGAGAAAGCAGAGACCACACAAGTGATTTTCATTTCCTTCAAGGTTCACCCATGGATCTTAATATCCCTCAGTATGTAGCACATAGTTCAGTCAATCACATTAGTAGCACTGGAGAGATTTACACAGGATTTTTTTTTCTTTTGCTAGTAGAGAATTAGCAGTGGGAAAGAGCTACCCTCCTCCTCTGTCATATTCATTTTATATACAGGCTTTCATGAGAACATAATTGCTGATACATAAATTGAGTGGCAAATGCCCTCTAAAACCTAGAAAAAAAAAAGTTGGAATCCTAACATTTAAAAATTTCTCTGTCCTATGTTCTGCATAAAACACTTTTCTTTAAATACTAACCACAGACATGAGTGAAGCTGCTGACACCCTGCAAATATCTCTAGGAACATTCATTGAAATTTTCATGCCCATAAGTCTGGGTTGACTTTGTGTCAGCCTGGTTGCTTGTTTCCCTTGATTATTCCTATACAAGAAAGTACAATCAGGATTACACCAAAAAATGTAAATGTGAGGGATGCTCACAGAAAGTTAATGCTCCATGATTTAGTTTCCATGTTGGCCATGGAAACCAGTCTGAAAGAGTTATATTCCTCCAACCCAACAGAAAAATACCACATGTCCCATCCGGCTTTGAAGACAACCTGTATTTTGCTTTGACTACATACACAAAACTGAACTACTTATTAATTCAGCAACAGAATTAATTGATAAATTATTTCAAATAAATAGCTCGTGTGAGAAAGGTTATATCCCTGCCTGAGGTAGGGAGATCACACAGAATCTAAGATCTACCTCAATTTCCCTCTATTTCAGTGTAGACCCTCGACCAGGAGAACCCACACCTTCTTCTGATGATCACCTATTACTCCCCACACCTCTCCTCCTCCATCTTCTCTGTTCTTGACTGAATAAGCCACTGTTAGTGACAAATTTGGAGAGAGGAACCCCTACACCCCTACCCTGGGGAACAAAAATGACGGGTAGAAAGAAACATCCACCGAGAGGAGTTTTTGAACTGCTGCATAAAATGACAGGTTTTGTTTACCCCAAATCTCAGTCCCTGCTGTGGCACAAGTCATTCCATGCAACATTCCTGCCTCGAAAGAGCAAGCTCAGATAAACCACAAGTAATGCAAAACCTCTGCCTGTCTTGGGGCAAGTGAGCAGTTGGCTGAGATTTCTCCTGCTGTCTTTGCCTTGATTGCAAATGAGAGACGTGGTAAGAAAAGTGATTGTGCTTAAATTCAAGTGGCTGAACTTGTTGGTGGGGTGGTGGTTTTTTTTTTCCTCTCTACTCTCTTCCTTTTTAAAAAGACATCCCTTAGACAGCTGAGCTAATAGAGTCCAACATCTTTGATGATACTGATGCTAACACTAGAAACAAATTATAGTGTTCAGAAAGTTTGAAAGACTGAAAAGAAATGCAGAATGTGTAACACCAAATTTGCCTGTCAAGTACTTTTTTTTTTTTTATTACTGCTTGTTTCATTTTATTTTATTCTTAAAACTGATGTTTTTGCAGCTATCTGCCTCCCCATTGGAAATTCCAGGCTTGGAGAATACTGATTTGCAACTTCAATCACTACCTGACAAATACAGTCCCCACTAAGTGAGGGCTGATCCATAACAGGTACTTCAAATTTTCAGAAGTCACAACATATCACCCTAAAGCAAAGCGTTTCATTCATGGGACATGCTCTTCTAAAATCAGCACATATTTTTAATAATTTCTATTTTTTTTTTTTTTTAGAAACATTAAGCCAACTTCATATTCTGAGTGCAAGTAGTCATGTCCACACACCGCCAGCATCACCTGGCCGAGCTCCTCAGGATCCAGCAGAAATTCCCTTAAACAAAACCAGATGAGAGTCTGGCTGAACATTTGAACATATCTCTGACCCAAGAGTTGTGCTGTCTTTTTTATTTAATTATCTTTTTTTGTGTGGTTTTAACCATATATTCCCTTATGTGATACTTTTCAGTGAACGACAGGGGTTCGCTGTGAGACCACATTGTATTATTTCCGGGGGTGGGGGGGGGGTGGGGGGGAATTAAACAGGCAGGTCCGAGTTTTCCTGCTCCACCAGATGACCTGTTACAAGCTGCCTTTTTCTCCTTGAAGATGGTGGAGGGAAAGACCACCCACATCCTTAGCAGCCAACCTCAGCAGGTGTAAGGCATGTAGGAACGTGCCCAGATAATAAAAGCAGTGCAAGCTCCAGGGGTAATAGGTGTTGCTTCCTGGCTTTTTATCTGTGCAGCAGCATCTGCTTGGAAAAGATGGACTGCACAGAAAATGTTTGCCCAGAGAGGCACCTTGGCAGGGATGTCACCAAAGAGGACAAAGAAGCACCGTGGGACACGTGTTCATCCTGCCCAGAGTTAGGACAGAGGCTGCCCCACAAAGATCCACTGTTCTCAAGAGGGATATTATATTGCCAGGAATGAGGGAAGTTGGAAATAGATGATCTTTAAGGTCCCATCTAACCCAAACCATTCTGTGTTTCTGTACTGTCTTGTCTAGGTTTGAATCAGCAGAAATACTCTTCCTTCACTGAAGAAGTTATAAAACCAGCAAAGTTTATTTCATCTCGGTTTCATTTCATCCTCACTCTGAGTGTTTAACACGGATCTGCCCCCTCAGCAATGTGATGGAAACAGTGTTTAAATGAGAACTTCTGAGAAAAGGCATAAACAAGAATTGGTTGAACCCTTCTAAATGTAGCCATGAATTACATCAAATTCAACAAAATGACACAGGGAGAATCAAGTGGTCTTCCCCGGTTTTCAAAAGCTCCATAAACATCTTCTTCAGTTCTCTGGGTCTGCAGCAGTTTCTCACATCCTAAATTTCACACTCATTTCAGAGTTCAAACACACAGCATAACTCAACCCAAACAAGAGCACTTCCACCTGACTCTCTAACTCAGGCCAGATTAGGTTAAAACTCAGCCCAGGTTCATCAAAAGGTTTGCAAAACCTCCACGAACTTGGCCTGAGTTGGGCTCTGTAATGGGTTTCAGCTGCAATGACTTTCACCCCGCTTGGGGTTTTTGCTCACTGAAGTTTTCCCACAGTCCCCATTAGGGCTCAGATGGGAACTGCTGCTCCCCACCCATCTCTCTTATCTCTGCATCTCAGAACTAATATTATTAAGCTAATGCATTTACTTTGCTCTTCAGCCATGGGAAATAATCATCCTTCTCTTTACCCCTTTGATTTTAGTATCGAATGTGAGAGCACAAACCTAAAATTGGGTGTTGGAGCATATTTGTGTTGACCTCAATCAGGACATTCTCATAGATAAAAAGGATGGGCTTAGACCACATAGAACACTACATTTATTATAGGACGAGATAATTCAGTGTGTGATATTCACATTTAGCCTAAAGGTGCCTTGAACTTGGTAAGTTCACAGCAATCACAGGAAGAGTTGGTTTCACCTTTGGATCCTGGGTCTGTACACTCCCTTAAGCTCCTTTTTAGGGAGAACGGTACTTTGTGAGATTATACCATCTGATCTCTATCTCCCTGAGGGTGGGTGGTGTCATACAGCAAAAGAGAGAAATTAAGCCTGAGCAGAGCTGGCAGGAATTCCCAATTTTCATTCCAGTAGCCAGGCAAGTTCACTTAATGCTGCTCGGGGGGGGGGGGGGGGGGGGGGGGGGGGCGGGGCTCAGTGCAGCCATTTGGCACATACACTTGGCCACAGTGACTCCATGTAATTACAAGGGTGTCCTCCATGCCCAGGCTCTTCCTGCTGACCAACACACACGGCAACAGTGGGAAAATTCCAGGCAACACATCCCAGTGACACCAGCAGACCTGCAAATGGCTTTGAGCAATTGTAAGCCATTGCATGGTAATAAAATATGTCTGGTTTGGGGGATGCACAAGACAACTCGACATTCCCTTCCTCCCTGTGCTGGTTTTTTACTAAAAACAGACACTAAAAGCACCAAAAACCTATTTGGGTTGCTACTTGTTCTAAGAAAAGTGTCTAGAAAAGCAAATTAGGAATTACAGGAAGGTTGCGCAACAGGAATGGAAAAAGAGCAGATTCAATTCAAACCACAATCCAATAAAGAATTACCCACTTCAGCAAATGATGTTGACTTGAGTAATTATATTCTCAAAACTAAAAATTCGCTAAAAACCCTCAAGTAATAATTTTTCCTGATGCCATTTTTTAATTTGGTGCTGATTGCTCTGGGAATGGTTACACTTTTACTGAGACCAACATCCAAAACCCATCTTTGCTCTCTGCTGCAACATGCACGAGGTATCACCAGCCCATCTTATTCCCAAAATGGGGTTCTTTCCACAACTTCACTTCAGACCACAGACTTAAAGTCTTTCAAAGACACTCAACAACCCAGCTGGCTCTTTTCCAGCTCTTGCAAGATCCTTTGGGCAGAAAAGTCCAGTCCTACGGTCCTTGCAGGTGAAATAAAAACCTAAAGATGGCACCTTGTCCTCCCATAGAGCTTAAGAGAGACAAAATTATCAAGGATAATCAGTTTTAAGAGTCCTAATCAAAGCCTTACATTCATCTTTCTTTTCACTGAGTTGCAATCAAGCTGTGAAACGGGGAATAAAATTTTTTTTCACAGGAAAACTGAGAGCTTGTCCTCTTAGTGCTCCCTAGACTTTTAGGACAGCATTATTTTTCCTCACAGGGAAGGGAAAAGCTTATCCTTGTCACACTTTTCTGCAAGAGATTCCACTTACAAAAATTCCACATAAACTATCATGGGACTTGCTCAGGAATTTTAAATCAAGCCAGTTCTTCCAGCACCAAAAGGTGTTGCTGTAAAACCTAAATTATCCAGGAGAAAGTATTGATTCTTTTTTTTTTGTCTGGGAATATTCACATTTCTACTCAGGAAACTGAGTTATTTTCTTCTGGGCCTGTTCAAACTTCATCAGAAATATTCGGATGGTCAGAATGACCCCAAAGGGTTCAACATTTCCAGTGCCATTCCCCTGGCAGGGCTTGGCTTGCTCCGAGCTGTATTTATTCTCTCTCCCAGACTGTGGATGCCACCACAGAGCACAACTGTCTGAGCAGCATTTGGGGTCAACCAGTGGGAATATAAAAATGCCAGCATTAATTGCTTTTTTTACTTTTTTTTTTTTTTAATGTGTTATTAAATTCAAATTTGCGTAATTTCTTCAGGAACGAAAAGTGCTGAATCTGTAAAATTTAAAGATGGGTATTTTTCTGACATGGCCGTTCCCATTTTTATTCAACTAGACCTTTAGTCCTAGGGGGTTTTTTTCCCCCGAGATTTTTTTTCATACCTTCTAAATGCCCATTTTGTTAGCTCTTTATTTTTTATGTTGCTCCTGAAGGTGAGCAGATCCGTCCCACAGAACATACAGGTTGGACTAGGAAAAGGATTTGGAATGCCTGCTTCTCCCTTCCTACCTTTGCTCACATTCTGGGCTGTTTGCACTCAGGGAATCATGGAGCAGTTTGGTTGTACTTACTAGGCCCAAGAAATATATAAATGTTCAGACAAAAAGACTGGAGCCAGTAAAAAACAAACCCATGCGTGGTTCCTGCAGTGCAGAAACTCTAAATATTTCTAGCAGAATCCAGCTATTTATGCTTATCATCTACTTTATTTGTTTTCACTTTTGTTCAGTAAAGCAGATCCCAGACTAAATACAGGAACAATTAGACCTGGAAAATATTTAAGATATTTATTTATCTGCTATTTGGCCAACCTGAATGTTTAACATTGGATATTTTTAGCTAGAAACTCTTTTTTTTTTTTTCCCCCTTCCCTCCCTTGCACACCCCACGCATTTTAGAGGTGAGGTTTCAGGGATCCATCATCTTTGCTGGAGGAGGGAGACTGCCACATAAATACTCAGGGGCAAGGTGTAACACTGAAACATGGTACCTCCTCAGCACTCATGCAAGGCAGAAGGCAGCAGAAGTTTCAATGGGATACGTAAATGACATATTAAATACGTTAAATAACATAAAAACACAGCCAACCAAGTGAGCTCCCTCTCTCTGATGTCCCCGCACTCAAGACCCTTCCTTAGGAAATTTAACTGTGGTCTTAGGATTTCTAAAACAGCCTGAAGTTCTGGGTGTTACAGCAGAATTTTAGGAAAGGCCCAGTATTTAGGACTCTATTCACCTCCCTCTAGAAGTGCAGGAGGGAGTGTGTTACTGAACATGCTAAAAATAAAATAAATAAGTAAATAAAAATTATTTGCTAACAACACAAATGGCTTTGAAGCTGCATAAATGTGAAATAAGATGCTCATTCCATGTTAAGCTGCCTGGACTTAGGGATAAAATTCCTCAAACTGAGCAAACCCACCTACCAAACCAGCTCACTGTGAGCCCTATCTGTGAGTAACATCTTGGGATATCTGGCTACCTCAGATCAAAAAGCCTTCCCAAAACTCCCAGATAGCTTCAAAACCTCCAGGGTTTGCAGTCCTGGCAGAATTTTGCAAATGCATCTTGAAATTAAAGGTTGAATATAACATAGGACTGACCTACTCACACCCATTTTATTTTATTTCCTTATCTTCCCTTTCCTCCTTTCCTTTTTAAAGACGAATCTTAAGAGACTATTTGAAATCACCCACAAGTCAAGTAGGATTGAACTTTGCCATGCATTGCATCCCAGGAACGAGGATTTTTCTGGATGGACAAAAATTATCACTGCACTGAAGTCATGGCACAAATCTCACTTCTTCACGAGTCCAAGAAAACAATCAGCTGTCAACAAACAAAAATATCTTCTTCAACAACTGATGGGAGCCATTGTCTAGAAGTTTATCCAAACATTTATACAACTTTTGCTGGGGTTTGCTCAGGAAGGAGCATTAAACCATGGGAAGATGGAAACTGATGCCCAAGGACCTGATACTGCTAAGCCAGTCTGTGATTTTAAAAGAAATTAAATTGTAAAATGTGAAACTTATCTGGTTTTCCTTAAGTTGTGTCTGAATGCGTGTGGCAGTCTGCATGTGGATGTTGATGAGATGAGGCTGGAGGGGGAATTCTTGAGGGGTTGCTCCAGGCAGGAAGGGGAAAAAAAATCCCTGAAAATACCAAAATCCCAACCCCTAGGATTTCTTCCTGTGACATATGGCAACGAAATAGAGCCCTGCCTAACTTAAACCTGCCTGAGGTCTCCTGTTTTGTGGAGAAATAACACAAAACTGGCTTTCCTTGCCCATTCCCACCTCTCCCTGTCCTTTTCCTCCCCGGTCTGTTCGATGCTGCGAAGCCCTGCACGGCAGTTTGCTCTGGCTTTGAAAGGATGAGAAAGCGCTTTTAAGTAACAGAGACACTCCTGAATAAATTCTCCCTCGGGAAATAAAAATCTGTGAGCAGCCACTCCACGTCACACGTGGTTTATGTGCCACAGGTGGAGCCAGCCTGGAGCCCAGGTCCGCACGGATCTGCCTGTGCAAAGCCAGCCCGGGTAAAATCAATGGGAGGTGGGAGGGGAAATAATTACAGCAGATTCTGATTGTAGTCAAATTCAGATAGATTTAAAAAAAAAAAAAAAAAAATCCCTCAACTGAATAGATTTTGGGGCCAAGACCAGATGCTCATAAAACTTTGATAAACGATAGGATGAAATCTGCTTGTGGGGGCTGGTTTTGGTAACGCTTCCTGAACGTTCGCCTACTCCCTTCCTCTGCTGCCTCTTCCCAAACCAAAACACACAAGTGGAGATTTTCAGCCCAGGGCAGGTTTTGGCCACCCTCTCACCCCTGTTTTTTTGGTTTGTTTGTTTGGGGGTTTTTAATTTATTTTTTAAACATTCTGAGAAGCCTGGACACAAGCTGGTCTCTCCAAGTCCTGTGCCAAGGGTCTTCACGGGACCATTCCGTGATACAGGTCAAGACTTGATAAACAGCAAACACCACCCACATGCAGCTGGCAGCATGGTCCAAGAGGAAAATCTTTCCAGAACAAACCACCCCTAGGTGTAGCTCTTTTGTTTACTGGTTCCCAGATTACAGCATCTCCATTCATGGCTCCTTTTCTGCTGCATATACAGATAATTAAGGTCCTGAGTGTCCCCTCCTGCACCCCAGAATGCAATGGCCACAGGAGGAATGATGTGCAATTTGGAAAGCTTTCATTTTTTTCCCTGATTCAGCAGCACCACAGTCCTAGAGACGTGGTAGAGAACATGATATCCAGCCCCCAGTTTTCCCCCAAAACTTGGTCCAAGAACTCCAGGGTCTTTCCAGTCGGCACAGTCAGAGTTAGCTCAGAAAGATCATCCCAGCTTTCAAGTTATAGGAGCAACTAAATTCACACAGCAACATGAATTTTCCTCCCTCCATCATCTAGATAAAGTAGAATTTGGACTAAAACATATGGATTCATAAGGCAACGTTTTCTTGAGCTCATTATCCACAAGTTCAAGCCACAAGTTCAATCCCAGACAAAGGCAGCATTAACAACTGTCAGGAGCACAATGCCGGGTAGGGATGGAGACGAGATGAGCTGAGTTCTCTCTCCAGACCCACACACATAAATGATCCTGCCATAAACATCATGTGTGCAGGGCTGTTACCTCAAGGCCAGGAGAACATCTGCAAGGGGTGGGCAGAGGGCCCAGGCTCTGCTCTTTCTCACCAAGGGGCAATGAGAGACATCCCCTATGCAGGGGGTGAAATGCTCAACCTTCAGCCCAGCACCTGCCTTTCCCTTCCCATGGCCAGAGCTACAGCTTTTGTTTTTCAGATTTAGCAGTTTTGACAGTTAAAAACGCTTCTATCAATCCGGAACAAAACCCAAAGATTTTTTTTAATTTTTTTTTTTCTTCAGTAAACTGAAAACCCCTTCAAATTGCTTCAGGCTGATGATATATTGATTTTTCTAAAACAATACCGATTATTCCAATAAAACTGAAATCAATTTTCAAATGAAAGCCCTTTCAGGAGCAGACAGATCTAACAGTCTACACAACAGGCACACACTCGCACGATGGGACCCCTGAGAAAAGGGGTCAGCAACAAGGGTTTGCCCCATTCCTCCAAGGAAGCCAGGCTGGAATGGCATGTCCTGTACATCCCAATACACATACATGCCCCAGCAAAGCAGCATAGTCCTGTGGCCAAGATGGAACAACCAAGGGAATCTGAACCAACTCTTCTCTGCACCCTGCCTACAGGTGCTCCACATCGGAGTGGTGCCAACAGACACTTCAGGTGGGAAACACTTCCTAAAGCGACACCAATTTCCAGCACTGAGTTGGAGAGTTAGATTTTCCCCTGCAATGGGTCCAGTGCATGGAGCTGCCTGTGCAATTCCATGGTGAACCTCCCACAGAATTGGTGCCGAGCACCGTGCGCCATATCTGCTAATGGAAAGGTCACAAAACAAATATTAGCCAAAGCAATCAAGAACGTCAAGTGGAAATTCCCTCGGGAACGTGTCCCCTTATACCCCAGAAATTCAGGTTGGCAACTTGTGACAGGTACAATCTGGCTCCCATATGTCTCGCGCGCAGAGCGGAGGAATGTGTATCCATGCTCCTTCCATCACTATAACAACATGTCAAAAGAGCCACCTCTCAGCAGGAAGGCACACAGAAACACCAAAAAAAAAAAAAAAAATAAAACAACCCCAACCACGCAGCACTTGGCACCAACCCTGG
>NC_045639.1:3129512-3249512 GCF_009829145.1 Chiroxiphia lanceolata
GTTTCCTGAAAGAGTTAAGGGAGTGGAGGGCAGGGGGAGCGCGGGCGCTCGAACAGATTGTTGGTTTCAACAGACAGATTGGCCCTTGCCGTAGAGTTTTCTGTTTTGAATTTCCTTCATTATATTACAACCAAAAATAATAATATTAAAAATAATTACGATTTGTTATCTATTTGCAAGCCAGCAGGAAAACAAGCCTCGATTCCCACCAACGTGCAACATAACACCTTTAATTTACCTTTATCTTCCAATAGGAGGCCAAGGACCAGGATATCAAAGCTGGTTTCAGTTTTGGAAGTAGACAAGTGGCATATATTTTGGGTTGAATTTTTGGTTTGGGGTCTTTTTGTTGTTGATTTTGGTTTGGAGTTGGTTGGTTTTTTCCACAAAGGGAAGTGCGGAAAAAGGTCCAATTAAACCCTACAAGGACCATCTCTGCATCTCCTGCACTTTAATATCCTTTAAATCTCCCAGTAAATGTGACATCAGGCACTCACACACCAGTTCCACCAAAGCCAGGGCACATCTGAGGATGACACTGGGAACGAAACAAAAGGACTGAGAAGCCGAGGGATGTTTTTCAGGACACTGACTATTCAACCCAAGTCCAAACCCTGCGTTTTCATTGCACAAAGAGCCTGCTAAAAAAAAAAAAAAAAATAATAATCCTGGTGGTTAGACATTTGGAGACAAGAACTACTTCTAAAGCGGCAGAGATAAAGCTTTATCCTTTCACCATATGGACACCATATTTCACAGCCTCCAGCCCATCCTGCCGTTTCTGATTAATCACTCAGTCAGCAATCGATGGGGGTCCCCCCTTCTACCGACCCACCTCACGATACACATCCCTTCCACAGACCCATCACCTATGCTGGGATCATCTGGCCACTGCTGCTCCATCTCCACAGCTTCTCCCCCAAATCCAAGAGCTGAAATAAGACAGACCACAAGGAAACAGGCTCCTGCCTTCCTGGCAAATGCTCCCCATGCCACTGGACCAGAGACCACCCCATGACAGGCACCCACTCAGCTCCTCAAGCTGCAGAAGGCAGGCAACACACGTGCCTCTCCACCTATTCAGGAGTTTAATTTCAGGCAGCTTTATCTTTATTTTTTTTTTTTCCTTTTGAAATCACGCCCTGCCTTCCTTCCCTTCACTGCTTCATTGAAGTTACGTTTTCAGCATAAAGAAGACATCACTGCCAGGAGGAGGGCGAGTTTGTAAATGGTCTAGACCTTACAAAATATAATGTACCAAGAAGTATTTTAACAGTGGTTTATAGCATATGCAGGACAACACGGAGCAATCCAGGGACAACACACTGGGAGCCTTTAAGTGAGCTCCCTTTTCCCCCTGCCCTCAGCTGCTTAGAAGTTAATGATTTAACACTGCAATTTGCCATGAAGAGTTATTCTCCAAAACATGTACAGTCAAAGTGTCCTGCTTGCACCAGGCAGCCAAGCTCTCCCATGGATATTTAATAACGGCTTCCCCCTATTCCACCCTGGAAAGAGGCAGCCAGCCACAACCTCCTGGAAAACTTGAGTGCACACTCAAACACTCGTATGCATGTAATAAATTTGGGTGTAGATCCAGAGCTCAACAGGTACTGAGAGAACTTACAGATGCTAAAGGGAACGTGGCATTCCCTAAATCGGTCAGCAGAACTGACGGCGCTGATCAGAGATACACCAGAGACAACACAATGGTCTGTTTTGCTGAATAACAGCAATGCTTATATGAACTATCAAGCCATTCCCATAATTCCTATTAAACTTCCCCAAAACTCTTCATTTCTGAGTTGTTTTGCTGATATTTTCGATTAACTGAAAATATTTCGCCTATTTCATTGTTTGTGTGTGACAACTGCTTTTTTTTTTTTTTTTCCTCTTTTTTCAGGCTGGGTTTGTGAGCCATCACCTTTAAATTCCCACTTTGCATCCGGTTTAATCCCTATTTGGGACAGTTTCACTCACAAATGGCCAACACACGACTCATGGACATCAAGAGGTACCAGTTTTCAAATATAAATGTTGCATTTTCTCCTTCTTAGGTGATCCAATACACAGTTCCTCATCAAAACCCAAGTTTTTCACCTAACTTTCATACCCAGACACATCAGTGTGTTTTTTCCCACCAATGTTCAAGCAGAAAGTGATTCCCACCAAACCTTAACCATGTCCAACATCCAGGTTTTGGCTGGAGTGGCACCCTCTTCCCCTTTGCAGTCTCCCTGGCAAATGCACCAAGGAATTAACTGGCAGAAGTTTTTGAGCAGAATAATGTTACTGCATTTAGCAGGTTCTCCCATTCTAAACTGACTAGTTTAGCCAAAAAAAAAAAAATAATAATAATCAGATATTGAGTTTCATCCTAAATATTAAGAATTAAAATGAAAGAGCCTTTTTAGCTATGGCATTGGTAGCTCTTTGTAATTAACCTATCCTCCTCCCCAGAGAAACTTGGGTTTAATTTAATTTTTAAGGGGATGAGGAGCATTATTTATTGGTTTCTTTCAGGAAGGCTGTGGGCAAACACACCAGGAGCAGTGGAAGGAGGCAGAAATTTTCTTTTGGGGTTTTTCTTTCCCCCCCCATGTTGGTTTTGGAGGTGGGAAACTAGGATAACGCATAGGACATAATTTTTAAAAAAAGGACGGGGGATGCAAACCAAATGGGAAGATCCAGGCACCAAAAAAAATAGCAGAAGGAGCAAACTTTGAAGGATGCAAGTGACGCCAACAATTAGATATCAACTGAGCTACACATCATCCACAATGGCAAAGATGTTGAGCCAGATTCAACCACATCCTGAGATGTCAGGGAATGCATTAGCACAGAAGTTGCACACTTATCATGGGCATGGGTTACAAGGGCTCAACAGCTCCAAAAATTAAGTCTGGTTCAGAGATTAAAGCCACAGAAGGTGTAAAAGGCAGAACACAAAGCCACAGTTGTTTCTGCATCTCATCCCATGGGCTTTACTCTCCAAGACTCAGTCCTGGCAGGAGCACTACAAACTCCATTTAAGAACGAGATGCTTGTTCTGCACTATCTGACCAGCACTGAGAAGGGCACTACCAACAGTATTAAATGCAGCGCTGGGAAACAAATGTGAGGATACTTTCGACACTTCTATTTTGATATTTCCTTACAAATAAGTGCCTATATTTGTAACATGCCAAAGGAGAACCACAAAGGGTTTTTTCACCTCTTGCGGAGCGAGATAAGAGCTGAATCGACCAGATGTTTTGCAGGAAACCTCAATTTATTACTTAGGCAAAGCCTTGCACAAGCCAACCACGATGCCTCTGGTTTGTTAAAAAGGGCCAGAGCAGGGATCTCCTCTGGCTTGCAGGTTTTTATAGACAGCTCTCCTCATCAGACCGCAGTATTTATAGAAGATTTGCACCCAGAGGATGAGCCAAATGGGAAAAACAGGCTCCTTTTTTTTTTTTTTTTGCAGGTGCTATAATTGTGCCTGCAAGTGCTGCACCATTGACACTTCTAACTTCTAATTAGACTTACAAATCAAGCACTGGGATGCCAACATGGCTTCCCAGCCTGGAAGTGCAGTTGTACTCACAGCATTTCATGCTCAGACCCATTGGGATGGGATCATGGTGGGAAGGCAAGAGCTCTGGGCAGAGATCTCCATGGAGCCAGGGGCTTTTAGAGGGTCAGAAATGTGCCCATAGCACCCAATACCACCTGCAAAACTCCACACAGAGGTTGAGGTGTCTTAAATCCCCTTTCCTTTGGGGAATCCACAGCCCTGCTGCTACACAAGTCAGATAATACCACCCCTGGCTCTGATACCTGAGCATCCCCAACGCCCACTCAGTCCAGTGTCTGCCTGGCCTCTGCAGAGTTGGGCCTGGTGATTAAACAAAAGCAAAAAAGATGCTCAGTTAGAAGAAGGGGAAGATTTCAAGCAATTCTTCCTCTGGAAGTGAAAATACCCAGAAACAGACTCTTTAAACTAACACGACTTACTTAGTGTAAATATTATGTTTCCAAGGTCCAAGTCTGAAACATTCAACTTCATGTTGTTTCCATTTTTTTATGTATATATTTATAAAATACTCTATATTTTCGAGCATCTCACATGACTGCCCAATCTCACTGTGATGCACAGCCACAGAGTGGTTATCAATGTCATAAATAAATAAAAAAAAAATACCCAAACCCATGCTGAAATCAAAAGGTCACTTGCATAACTGTCAGGGAAAGCAGTGGCGAAGTGATTTACGGACACAGGAAATATAATTCGGCAGTGAGGAATTCCTTTGGCAGTTAATAGAATTAATTCAATGAGGTTTTAGAGGGGGAGCCCTGAGCGAAAAAAACAACTCTTTGGGAAGACTGATACAAGGCCATAAGCAACCTGGGAGCGCGTTAATGGCTCACCAAAACCTTTGGCTTCGGGAATGAGGCGGAGACGTGAGCCCAGAGCCAGGAGATGCCCACGCCACCTCTGAGCACTCCTCGCTGTTGAGCTCCCCCATCAGCAGCTCCCAAGAGGCAACGGGTGCCACAGACCCCATCACATCACCCAGACGGGATGCATCCACATGGCAAGGCCGTTTCTGGAATAATCCAACTGTTAAGCCGTTAAAAGGCTCACGTACAGTGGGGATGGGGGGGCGGGGGGGGAGGAAAACCCCCCAGCGAGCGCTTTAAATACTAATAGTTTAATAGTTCTTTCATTTAAACCCGTATCTTTAAGTGCGTAACAATGTGTCATTTTATGCGTGTCCCATAGTCAAATTACAAACCCGCGTGCGAGCGCGAGCTTAAGTGGCATTTAAAAATAGCCCTCGCTATTACTGCGGGCACACAATAAATTAATGATGGAGCGTTCAGCTCTTCCTACAGCCCGACAACCTTGTTTCGGAGCAAGCGGGACACAAGCTGCAAATAATGCAGGCGAGTCCCCCCCCCCCGGGGAGGGCGGGCTGCCCAAATTTGGGAGCCTGCCTCCAAAAACCCTACACCTTGGCCCAACAACTCACCCCGGGAGGTCAGCGAGGGACCCCACCCTTCCCGAGCCGCCCTCCTGTGCAGCGACACCCATCATCTTATTTTATTTTTATTCCTCCCCCCACCACCCCTTTGGTTTCAGCTTTGAATGGCAATTAGGAAAAGGTTAACCGAGTGCCTTTCTCCCAGGAATCCTCTTCCTCCTTTCAAAATAACAGCGTTAGCAAAAGAAAATCCCAGATTAGGCTAACAGGTAGGAGCGTGGTGCAGCCCTGGGAGATGCTGTTGGAAGTGGGGAGATTGGGAGAATCATCCCAGCGGGAGACTAATACTCATCATTCGGAGCTGCAGCTGAGGCCCATTTGAGTGACAGGCAGCCGGGAGCTGAAAGAGCCGCTCATATCCCACAACTGCTGGCATGCAGACTTGAAAGAGATTTATTTCAGGATAATTAGCTGGGAGTATTAAAGGTGGCAGGAAAGATCTGCAATTACTGTTTAGCAAACAGAATGGAGGCAAAAAAAAAAAAAAGGGGGGGGGTAGGAAGCCAAAAATGAAATTAAACCCCCCCAAATATTTCTCCACTTGAAAGTTGTTAAATAATTGAAAAAGTTCAAAGCAACTTTATTGCATTCGAAGTAGGGAATTTGGGGTGG
Organism: Chiroxiphia lanceolata; assembly: GCF_009829145.1. Classification (NCBI taxonomy): domain Eukaryota; kingdom Metazoa; phylum Chordata; class Aves; order Passeriformes; family Pipridae; genus Chiroxiphia; species Chiroxiphia lanceolata. Next base: position 3,135,155 of record NC_045639.1, read on the forward strand.
GGAAAAGACAGAACTCCATCACATGCAATCGGCTAAATCTTTTCCAAAACAGAGCTTTGCAAAGGTGAAGTTTCCCAACTTACGTGGCAAACAGGAGCTGCCTCCACTTTCCTCCCTTTTTGCACACCCCTTGGGCAGCACCAAAAGGCTTACCCTGGGAATATGTGTTTTCTGAGCTAAAAAACCCAATAATAATATATCTATATCTACGTGCTCAACCATCAAGAGTTTTGATGCGGAGTTCTAAGGTGATTTTTTTCCTGCTGCTCTTTTCCAGGGCTGACAAATTTCCCTCTTTCCAGCAGAGGAGATGTGTTTTTACAGTTCATTTAAGAAGGTGGGGACTGCTGGTAGCAATAAATGTCTTACAAGAGAGGCACACCAGAGTAAGTCTTGGGAGATGAGGAGGAGACCGAATATATGGAGAATTGTTATTGCAGTTTTCCATAGAATCATGGGCTGGTTTGAGTTGGAAGAGACCTTAAAGACCATCTAGTTCCAAACCCCCTGCCATGGGAAGGGGGGGTTATGGAAATAACAACACAGGTACTGTCTGCATTTATTATGGGGGGGGGGTGTCTCCTTCTTTAAAAAAAAAAAGAAAAAGAAAGAAGGAAAAAAGGTATTTTCCTTGTGGAAACTGGGCTGACTTCAAAACCCGAGCAATGCTTAGAAATGACCATTTCCAGCCCGATTCAATGTTTCCTTATATCAGCCTGGGCTAAGCTTTATTCAGCTCCATCCACGTACCCTGGCAGCCGCTGGCATCACTCATGAGTGGGTTCTGGTGCCAAATATAAATAAAGTTCACCCAACACACAGAGCCTCAAAGCATCCAAGATTTTCATCGGGCTTCAAGACTCATTGTTGCTGAGCCTCACGCTGCTCTTTCAAAACAAGGAGCCTTTTCTGCATTCTGCTCAATGATCTACAGTCCTCCAAAATCATCTATTTATTTATGCTCTATTCTGGGATTTGCCCTCTGCGATGAAAAAAAAAAAAAAAAAACCACAAAAAAACCCCCACACAAAACAACAACACTGCTTGAATTGTGTGGAAATACCAGGCTTGCCTGGTCCACTATGGGGAGGTTAGATAAAGACTGGGAAAGCCAATGTGATTTCTAGTTGCCCAGCACCAGACCCACAGGGGAAGAAAAGGAAAAGCCAAGTAAAGTGACGAGATGGGGCCTCGCTGCCAGATCAGTGCTTGCTATACACGACAGCCCACTTGGGCTAAGACACAGGGCAAAATCGGAGTATCATGGGTAAACCCGATGGTTATTTATTTTTTCTTTTCAATTAAAAACAAAATAACAAAAGCCAAAAAAGTAGCCAAAGCCCCCTTTGCTAAACACACCAATTTCAACGTGACTTTCACAGGGAAAAGTTTCTCCGCTCCAGGATGAAGTTTCTGACCCGAACAAACAAGGTAAAAAGTCATCCCAGAATAGCCTAAGGCGAGTCATTGAGGACATTCTCCTGGGTTGTGAGAAACCCAGTTTCCAGTCCCTGTTTTTCCCTGCCCGACACGGCCAAGGGCAGGCAGCTGCCAGCGAGCTGGGATGTCCTGCCTCTCCCCAAGCCTCACACAAAGCACATCTCACCTGTATGGAATTTCCACGGAAAACCCTCCCAGCTCTGTCTCCCCATCACACGCCAAGTCAAGAGCTTAAGGAAAGTCACTTGAGCTTCGGATTTGTGAAACAAACAACTTATCTACGATAAAGGTCTTCCCTTAGTACTTGTAGAAAGTCTCTAATCTCTGGAAAACTGCTGTGAACAGTGTTTGCACATGATTTTTCTCTAGTGCTCTGGAAAGCAAAGTCCATATCATCCTTGCTCTCACCCCGTGCTCCCAGATCCAGCAGCTGCATCCTTCTCTCCTCGTGCCGTTACCCCACAGGGGATCCAACCCAATTCAAACCTGCCACAGCAAAGTCAAATCACGACCAGCCCTCATCCATATAACAGGCTACATTATTTCTTGTATCCTCCTCAGGGGGGGAAAAAAATAAAAATCCCATAAAGTGGCTCTCTCTCCTTGGAGAGACCACCTGGGCTTTCCAGGTGATGCTGGAGAAAACACCCAGTATCTGCTTTCCTGCTCAGACGGGCACAAGGGAGGTGAGAGCACATCATCCCCCAGTGCACGTGCCGTGATCCCACCATCCAAGCACAGTGGCCAGTGGTCAAGTGGCCCTAGATGGGCACCACATCTGACAGACCCCATGTCTCCACCACTCTCTCTCCTTGGCCTGGAGAAACCTTACAGATTTCTCCTCCTCCGCTCCCCAGTGTATAAAGTCGAAGGATGATACTCTTTCTTCCATTCTTGGGCGGATTAATTATTTAATATTTGTAAAGCACTTCAAAGATGAGAAATGTTAAGCGTTGTTATTACCCATGTCAGTAGGATGATGATGGCTTTATCTCATCTTTATAAACTTCCCGGGGAAAAATCGGGAATGTAACAAAAGCTGTCTTTGAACACAGGGAGTGGGGAAGTTGCTGTGTCCAGCACATTCAAACATGGACAGGATTGGCCCCTCTGCACTCAGAGTCAAACTAATATCTCCAAAATAACGGGAATAATCAAAGATATGTGATGGTGGCTTGAAGCATGTCCCTGTCTTTGGCTCGGGAAGTGGCAGGAGGACTTTGCTGGACCACAGCTCAAAGGAGCCCGTGGCATCTAAGGTATCCCAAGGCACTCCACAGGACGGGGAGATTTTTCTGCACAGAAGTTGGCACATCATAAAAAAAAGCAAGAAAATAAGGAGTGCTCCTTCACATGCACCTTCCTCCTCCTCACCATCACTCTCCACATAGGCAGCTCGTGCAAAAGGGTTGGGGGAACCCACCTCACACTTGGAAAAGCACCTGTAAATATTCATGTATTCTTTGCCACTTAACATCAGCACACCACACTCGTTTTCCCAGCTTGGTCTGCAACCTGTTCACACGTTAAACTACTTAGAAAGCACTTTCTTTTCGCTGACAGTCTTTGAAGTAAATATAAACCATAAATATTTGATTTTAATAGGCAGAACCACAAGCACTTTTCTACTGGAACACTTGGAGTATTACACCAAAAAAATAATAAATTTTTAATTAGGCTTGAAGTTCCCACCACTGCTTCCCCAGCCTCAGGTTGTCATTTGCTCTTCTCCACTGCCCAGCTCTCCCTTTGGCCTCAGTCTCCCTCACCAAATAGGAAATATCAGTCTTTACCCATTTAACCACATTAGAGCTCACATCTATGAAGTGCCTCAGATGAAGGCGTTATTAAAACACACGTGGGAGAACATCTCCATGTAAGTGCAGGGAAACACACTTTCTCTCATGGGCTGATTAACCAGCTATAAACACAAACGACACTATTTTTATCATAGAAACTATTAAGAAGAGACAGAAACACAACATGCCACAGATTTCTGGGTTCTATTTGAATCTAACAAACTGCAAACATCTTTCCTTTAAATATTTCCCAATGCCTTAAGCCTCCAAAAAATTATTTTCTCCTCCTCCGCTCAGTTTTGCTCACCTATTTGGTGTCATTCTCTTCATGCTCTACTGACAAAATAACTGTTTTTCAGAGTGCCAAGTCCCTCCCTGGTTCTCCAAGTTGACAAAGACACAATCATTAATCTGGGCATCGTATTTAAAAACTGCACCTGCCTGCTTATAGAAAATCCATGGACGCTTCTCGATATGATAGATAACGCCACGATTATAGATAATATTATTATGATAGATAGTATTTCCGAGGCAGAGCCCCTGGCCAGAAAAAGAAACTGTTTAGCAAAGCCATTTCTGTTCAGGAGTTCAGCCATTTAGGATTACAGGTCACGTGTCAATGGGAAAAGCTTCTCATCCTGGTGGGAACTCACGTTTGCTCCTGTGTCACAGGACTGCTCATCCTAACAGGTTGCCAGCTAAGACAGAACACTTCTCCTCTTAGAGGGTGGCCCTTGGATTGAGGATGAGCATCATCCCAGAATCACAGAAGAAACCTGAAGACCATCTAATTCCAAGCCCCCTGCTATGGCTGGGTTATATGTATATAACCTACAAAACTTGTACAGGATCATTTTGTAACTAGATAAAGAAGACGCAAATACAAAAAGCTAGACTGTATTAAGAAAAATTTATATCACCCTCCCCTATAAAGATGTATGTTTTGATTTTCTCTCATTATTTATGTCTGCGTGTATAGATGGGAAGAAAAATGCCTATACGAGAGGCAGATAGCTTTTGAGATGAGGACTCACTTCCCAAGGAATCCAGGTGACATTTACAAAGGGCTGGTGTAATCCTTAACTCAGGCGACCAAGCACCTACTGGGGAAAGAAAATAAAGGGGGCTTTTCAGGAAGTTAAATAACTGTCCCCATGGCTGCACACTGGGCTCGTGCTCGCTCCCAGCCACTGCCTGAGCGTGCCACTCTTCAGTGGGAGTTGTCACTCCGGTACTAATAAAATGTGATGGTCTAATTGTATTAGCAATTTCCCATCATGTTATATTAATATGCATCATACTAGTATCCATTTTCACTAATGTGACATGAAAGGCAGTAATTTGATTACTTTTCCCTACGATTATGGGGAAGGGAGCTTGGCCTTCTGGATGGGCCATGCTCCAAGGCAGCTGGAGCACTGAGCTCCTGGTCCTGTCTCCATCCCCAGCACCCTGAGGGGGTCACCCAGCCCTTGGGTATCTTGGTGTCACAGCTGCTAAACACACAGTTCACAAAGGTTTGGGGAATCTCGAGTAAAAGATGTTGGACGTGAGAAGGATGGCCTGGAGCAGTCTCCATCCATCGTGGTGTTTTCCTGTATTTTCATATTTTCCAAAACTCCTAACTATCATTAAAATGGATGGAAGATTTCATATAGAGAATGTCTCATCTACAGCAGGTGCCTCAGCCCTGACAATGCAGATCAATGATGCTCTCCCTGCTTATATGTAATGCCTTTTATAATACTTCTTCCCTTCTTTGTGGATAAGCCTTTTGGAGCCCTTCTGCTACCACATTCCTACTGCTGTGATCCTTAAAGAGGCAAATACAGATGCTCATAATGCAGAAGCAGCTCATGTAATTGCACAGTTTGAGGATGCTGAAGTTATTCTGCAGATTTCACTTCGATCCCAAACTCAGGGTTTGTTTCCTTGCAGGTCTGAGCAAACACTACAGTACCAATGTACCAGGGCTACAGCTATAAAATGGGAATAATAGAATTTTTTTATTCTTCTGATGCTTTGCAAGTTTTTTTGTAGCAAAGAACGTATCTTACTCCGGCTATGTGCTGCCACTAAAGTAACCCTGGCAGGTCCGCGGCATAAACAAGCAAACCAGCATCTTCTCCATACCTGCAGCCTTCAGAAAACACACTACAAACTCATGATGCAGCCACCACTTCTTTTCCTAATTAAAGAGCTGATGGAACTAGAAATATTTGTGCAGGACCACTCACCAGAACAGGTAAAGGAGGAGTTGGGCCCAGAGAAGGTAAGATGCACCCCAACCCTGAGCAGCCTCCAAGCGGCCACTTGGAGCTACCTGATCTGGCAACACAGCCACTCCACAGCAAAGATTTGTGTTAAAATCATGCAAGTTTGGGTAGTCCCACAACGCTGATTTGCTTCCCTGCCCAGAAGGATTGTCAAAACTCACCCGGCAGCTCCACTTGCCGCGGAACAATAAACCATGGGAGCGCGCCATAAATCCTGGTAATGCGCTCGGAGGAAGGCAGCCGCTCCGAGGTCAGAGTCGGAGCTTCTTGGGAGCTTGCAGACAAAAGATTTTTCATCAGAAATTGCTGATTCACCAAAACTGAGGCTTTTTCCACACAACAAACCAATCTCGCTGCAGCTTTCATTAGGGGAGATCTCCCTGGCCCCGGGCAGAATTAATGACCACGGGAAGAGAGGTAGAAGCCTCCTCTGAAACGACCTGCAGCTTTCACCTGGACCACGAGGGACCAGCATCAGCACCATCCTACACATCCCATCGGCCCATGTACTCCAGGATAAGGCTGTCCCACACCTCCCTGGCTGGAGCAGCTGTGCCTCCCCTAAGAGATTAAACACCTATTTACCCCAGGAGAGAGATGCTCTGTACCAGAGGTCTCTGCAAGGATGCAGGAGCATGGCAGCACAGAACCTTCCCTGCAGTGGCAGTACTTATCCTCGCAAGGTGTTTTGTTGCTGATGCCAAGGAAAACAGGATAAATTCCACTCCTAGCCCTGAAACTTGCCATCCCCATCCTTCTGCCCCTCTCCAGCCCTTTTGCTGCCATCCACTACCTCCCAGGCACAAAGAATAATGACAGAGAAGACCCCAAAGACACAAGCTGGAGGCATGGCCATAAATCCTGCTCCACTCTGGGTCCCTGGGGATGCAGCATGCCACAGGAGGGGATGTGGGACTCTGGCAGGCCAGATATATGAGCAGGGGGGGACAAAGCAGGGAATCAATGTATTTATTCTCCCTCCATCATCCTTCAAACTTAACTCAAACCTAAACTCCCTCTGTGTTCAGAAAAGTTCACTTTGAGCCTCTGTAGTGCGGGACAAGCAATATTCAAGCCTTGAAGCAGCCCCACAAGGCAGCAGAGCAGACAACCACCCATGCCTCAGAGCTTCCCTGCCATGAGGCCACCACATCTGCAAGGGGTTAATAGCCTGGCCTCCTCAACCAGTGATGGTTATTTTTAATGTACCAGGGGAAGGAATCTGGACCTCCACTATTTTCAGTATTTCCCTCTTCAATTCTCAGCAGAAATGTCCCCAAAACCAAACCAGCTGGTCTCAAATACTTGCTCACACATGTCCTGACAGACACAAGCCCTGCACATGATGCCCAGGATAGGGCTATGGGCTGTGGTTCCTCCCTTACTTCTTTTTTTGTGGGTAAAAAGCAGAAACCCATGAATCACCCAGGATGTCCCTGCACACTCCTGGAATGCTCAGGCACAGAAAGCACCACACATCCCAGGAAGCTTCCTCCTCATGGGAGATTTGCAGCCTGATTTGCACTCCAGAATCCTGAGTGGGTGCTGGAAAAAAAAAAAGAGGCTTGGTGTTGGCAAAAAAGTGATTGGATGAATTCTGTCTGCCTCCTGTAAGGACTATGAGAAAACTGGAATGAGGAGAAAGAGCAACAGACTTCACTGGATGCTTTCCTATGAAGGCCAGGGCATTTCCAGGTGTGGTGCAAAGCCAAAACCACAATAACCAAGTCAGCATCCGTATGGTTTCCAAGTCCTTGTCTGCATCCAGAAACACAACCAAGCAGAAGGACACTGTGTCTATACTGCAACTTGTTTTAAACAAGTGCTTTCCCTGGCTTTTTCCTTTGGAAAAAAAAAAATCCAAGTCCCACCAGTGATGGGCACGTGAAGGTCAGTCCCCAAGCAGGGGTAGGTTCCAGCTCCAACCAACTTTTCTGTGCCCAAAGGAGAGGGGAAAACAGCGGCAGAACCGAGAACCTCTCCCAGCTCCCGCTGGGCTATCGGTTGCTGCTGGAATAAATCAAAATCAGTTATGGGAAATGTAAAATTATCATTTGGAAAATCACTCTCTCTGAATAATTCAGTCATTGACTTTCACATCAAACAACCATTCCAGCCACCCACACACGCAGTTCAGTCTCCTGCTTAGTTTTAAACTCTCTTTAATTATCGGCATTAACCTATCGCGTCACTGTTTCATCCTTATTTCATGCCGGAGGAGGGGCTGGTGGTTTGATAAGGCACAACGAACTGGAAGACTTTGAGTTGTCCTTCTGCTCCTCCCGCCCAGCTTTGTGGGGCTGCCTCTGCCCCCAGGTGACAGCAAGGACACCCCAGCCACAAGTGCACCTCCAGCATCTCTCAGAACCTTCGAACAGGGAGAGCAGCATAGAGTCATAGAACAGTTGGGGTTGAAAGGGACCTTAAAGATCACCCAGTTTCGACCCTCCTGCCGTGGAAAGGACACCTTCCACTAGACCAGGTTGCTCAAAGTCTGTCCAACCAGGCCTTGAACACTTCCAGGGATGGGGCAGCACACTTGTCCCCAATCCCATCACTGTGCAACTTGGCAGGAGCTGGTGCCTTCACACCTCCCTCAGCCCTAAAGAGTTTCTCCAGATAACACATGCTGTTCTTCACACCCAGGATGCCCAAGCACCCCCTTTTAGGTTGTTTTTCAGGAAGCCTCTGACTAAGCAGCAAACCAGACCAGCCTTATGCACCTTCTCTCGGTGTTAATCACTTTCAGCAAGCAGGACCCCACCACAGACCTGCCTTGATTAGCATCCCCCATCCAACTCGCCAGAACAGCCAGAAATTTAAAGACTGTATCAGAGCAAAAGTTTATCCCTTTTCCTTTAAAGTTCCTTATTCCCCCTGCACTTCAACGTGTTTAAGTTACTTTCACATTTTATTTGTCTACTGAGCTCCTGAAGTTGGGAAAATTAGTATTGTGTGTGCGGTTTGATTTAATTAGTAATTGGGGAAATAGGTCTGGCATGTTTCATGGAGGCTTGGGGAAATTGTCAATTAGCATTGTGTTAATTGGTGTCTGCTGTCCTTGCTTTTTAGTTTTTAACCCCTTTTACCTTGTTCCCACTTTTGGTATGTAAAAATCTGGCTGCTTATTATTCTTTAAGTAAAGGATTAATTGCTTGAATTCCTGCCTGTGCCGGGTGTCCTTTTTCCCCTCGCGTGGTGGGATTTGTGCGTGTCCTCCAGGCACTGGTTTTGGACACTGGGGTGGATTTATCCCCCTGACCCGGTGTCACCCTGCCTGGGGCCAGGATCTCTCCCCTGTCACCATCACAAGCCTGTCTGCTCCAAAGCCAGCTTTTCCTCCCAGAGATTACTTGTCTTTTCCTTCTCTCCCTCATGCCATTAATCACTCACTCCAACAAGCACCGAAATCCCTACGAATTTAGCAAACAAAAATTTGAATAAAGGAAAGATGAGTGAAAAAGAGGGAGTTTGCCACAAAATGAAAAAAAAGTAAACTTTGACACACGAAACACCAGCCAAGGAATGGGAAGGATATTCCCTTTAAATTTGCCGTACTGGATGTCCAGCGATAAACCAGAGGTTTGCATCTCTGCCTGATGGGAATAATTAATTAAATGTTAATTGTTATTAATAACCAAGGTCCTGATCTTGCAGGCAGGCATGCATACACTTAGATTTAGGACATCCATACACACGAGGGTAAGGCACTTGCAATCACTTCTAAGAGCAATGCTCCCAGAGAGCCTGAGAGCGCTTTAAACACAAGCACGTTCCCAGCCCACACAGAGCATCCCAGCAGAGGGGAATCCTGGAGGAGAGCAGGATTTGTGAAGGCACAAGCCAGTGCCGAGCACAAATGGATCATTTTGGAACCCTGGCTGGAGCATCCCTGTCCACACACAATTTTGGGTGTTCAGCCAGCTGAATCCTACCAGCCCAGACCCGATCCCCATAGCTTTAGGAAGAGGCACCAGTGATGCCCAGGGATACTCCTGAGTGTGAGGCGGGGGGGTTGTTTATGCATCAGCTTGGCAGGGAGCCAGGAAAAGGTCTCAAAATTATTCAGAGCACAATTAAAACACAATCTTTCCAAGCAGAGACATTTGCATGGAAAACTGCAGGGGAAAACTCCTCCTTCAGCCCCCCCCGTCTGGAGGGGAGGCCCGTGCATGTGCAAGATGACCGGGTTAAGTTGGCTCAAATGCCTCAAAATCCACCTGGCATTTCCAAACTCTTGGGTTTTACTTTTTTCCACAGTAATTTCCAGCCAGCCCTGCCCCTGGCAGCCCGGCAGGCATGGAGAAGGTGGCACAATCTTGGAGCATTGGGATCTGGTATTGGGATCTGGTTGGGATCTGGTAATGCCCACCGTGACACACACTGAAAAACTATCAAGTCATGCATGACATGGTCAATCAACAGCCAACCAACAGCAGGACCCATAACACTTAGCTAAAAAAAAATCTGCAGAAATGGTACATCTTTTAACCACTGGTAAAAGTTGCTCTTTTCCAGAGAAAACTGCTGCCAACTGGAGCAATCCACCTGAGGCATGTAATAGGAGAATTGAAGGAGTCAGCTCCATAGTGGAGGGGGTAAATTCAACCAACCCATGAGAAGGTTACAGGGGCTTTAAATGATATTTGCATAGAATTAGAAAGTAATAATTAAAGTACTGAATCATCTGAAAGGCACTACACTAATACTGTCTTCACAATAATTATCTCACCAGAATTTCAGAGGCTGAATTATTTTCTATTGGATTTACAATTAATTTTGTAAAAATAACAAATCCTCCCTAAGAGAGACCATGGTACTATAATGATAGTACTTGAAAGTGCCACGCAGGCATTAACCAACTGATCTTCCCAACACTGCTGTAAGGTAGGGAAGCACTTATCTCCATTTGGGAAGTGTACAGACAAGGGAGTTGAGCTCTGCTTTAAACCGAAGCTGGGCAGACCTGGCCCAGTCACCTCAGAGTTATTGATCACCTGGAGTACCCAGGACAGAAATGCACCTCATGGAGAAGGGAGGAATGATCACAGAGGATAAACATAGACAGGAGGATGAACCCCAGCTTGTTACGGGCTTCTCTCCACTAGATCTGCAAACAAAAGATGAGTCTTTCCTTCTGCTGGCTGAGAATAACACATCCCAAATTAAAGCATCCCCCTCCAAGCCAGCATACGGGACTGCAGCTGTTAGGGAGCACCTCTGGTGACACCCGGAATGTCCCACACGCTCTCCAAGTGTTGACCCTCCGGTTATTCTCGGGGAATGGCAGGGGTTCAGAAAGCCGAGCTGTCGGAGGGGATCACGGATGTGCTCAGATATGTATTAATTAGAATTCCTGCACAGTTTTCTTCTGTTAATTATAGCTTAATTTGATTGCTTAATAGCTCTGGTTTTCGTAATGTTTAGCACCTGTTGTAAATTGCACAAGATAAATTGTCTTCTACCATCTACGTTGTTTACTCCTAAAATTTTTCATTTCCCTTTCAGCTCCCGGCTTTGGATTTGAGCCGTCGGCTTTTCTTGTCTTTGGCCTTTTCACCAAAGAAATCTCTTTTTTTTTTTCCCCTTCTCTTTTTTTTTTTTTCTCTCCAGTGGGCTATTTAGCCACGGAAAGAGGGTTTCTGTTAAATACTTTCCCAAAAGCTACAATTTTAAAAAATAGTAACAGGTAAAGAGGAATATCTGCACACCACAGAGCTTGCAAATGCTGACCCTTGGTATTATACAGACTTTCACTCATGGGTCATCCTCCTTCACCACCGTTGTTCCCTTCTCCCTTTTCAAGGTGAGGGGGGGTGCGTTCATCCTTCTCTTACAGGATTATTAGACAGAAGTGGAGGCCCTGCATCATTAATTGATTTCTTCCATACATTGTACTATGATACAATTTTTCAAGGCTGTGCATAATTGTGTTCCCTGTGCCACTGCTCTATGTTCTGTCCTTGTCATATTGTCATTGAAGGCTGATTCCACCCTCTGTAATTGGAGATGTTCTACTTTTGGACAAAGGTGTGGGGGCAGCTCAGGGGAACAGCGCTGACATTTACTTCATCAATTTATTTTTATTGTTCCTACATTTATTGCAGCTATAACAGCCCTTTAATAGTTATATCTCCTCCCTGTAGGGTATTCTGGTATTTGAAATTTTTTTAACTCATTTGTTCTCACAGATAACAGTAAAGTGCATTTCACGCTAACCTTTAGGTTTCAATCTTCTCTCTTTCTTTGGCTCTGAAGCAGTTGCAGCTTTAAACTTTTACTGCATTGCCAGTCTAAAGGCCACCACCACCGAGTCCATTCTAGCACTGGAGTAACCACAAATTAGTGGTCCTGAAAATTTCAGGGAGGCGAGTCCTAAACCCTGAGCGCCGCTATTACCATAATTCAAACTTGGCCATCCTTTTAATAGAGGGGGAGAAAAATACAGTAAATACTAGCACTGAGTCTCCTTTTACAGTCTCCGGTCAAAAAGAGGGGGTGATAATTGCACCTTTACGACTGGCAAATGTAACTGACTCTGCCACCTCCGAGCTTGTGCCCTTCAGCACCTGCAGAGGCAGTAAATGAGTTCAGTGTTTAGACAAAACTGTGCCTCCATCCACAAGTTTCCCCTGTGTCCCCTTCCCACGTGGACCCTTTCCTCTCCAATTTTATCACTGCTCAAACTACAACTTAACAACGCCCCAATGATTTCTGATCATTGACTCGCAGGGGGGTTTCAGCAAGTGATTTTTGTTATTCAGGGATGCCTGCCCCTAAACTTCCAAATCTCAGCTTTCCAACCAATGCTCTTGGTCCCAGGTGGGACGTGACTCAGGCACCAGTTTCCAGCTTGGTGTCCCAGAGCATCACCCAGGACCAGCCAACATCTGCACCAGCTGAGGACCAGCAATGATGCCACCAGGTTGCCTCCACCGTGCAAGACCTTCAAACATCACAAACCCCACAGCTACACGAGATTTACCCCACTGACACAGTTTTGCTTCCATGGAGGAGACACCTGCATGAGCCATGATGGGCCTTCCCACATATGACCATGTCTGAGCACCCGGTCCAGAAGGACATGGAACCAGAAGGACACAGATCCAGAAGGAAAGTGCACTTTTTTCCAAACACCCAAACAAAAATCTATGCCACCACCACAGGAAGTGTCAATCATTTCTCCTTTTTTTTCATGGAAGCTCCTGGCAAAGCCATGTCTAACCTGACCTCCCTGGTCTTGCTCTCCTTTGTTGCACAGAGACATTCTTCCTCCTCAAAGTCCCTTCTCTTAAAGACACAGCCAAGAGACAGCTTAATTGAAGTGAATTTGGAGCAAGAACAAATTAGGCCAGGGAGATAAACTAGAAATGAGACAATAAAGGATAAGGAACGAGTACTTAAAACAGTGGAAAAGGCCATGGCTTTTTAATGGAACTGTACGACTTCCTACCAAACATACCTAAAGTGACTTTCAAGGAGAGTATTGAGCACTTTGTGGAGCATCTGCTTATAATTCAGCAGACACCTGGGCATTTCATGTACTAGTACTACCAATAGTGCTTTCTAGAGCACCAATAGCATGAGCACCCAAAGGACTGTGCCTGGATCTGCCTTTCTGCGAAGGGTCTGACCTGGTTGTCCCCTCCCCAGGGCTGTGGGCCACAGCAGTGTCAGTACGTGGGGCCTGTAGGAGATATTCAGCACCTTTGGCGCTGAGCAGCAAGCTGGTTTCAAAAGACTTTGCAGGAATCCCAACAAGTTGCTTGCTTCAGAAAATTTGAGCAGACCCATGCCTGGTCAAAACCAGTGGATGTTGCTCTCCCAGTCACACCCACTGAAATCAGCAGCCTCTCCTCTGAACTCAGTGACACTGTTGCACCAGTGCAAAATTGCTGGGAATTAATGTTAATTAAAAAAAAAAGTAATCAGAATTTATTGCCTCCCTGACATGGGGTAAACGCTCACTCAACAAGGCCCACCAGAGGCAACAGGACTGATCACCTGGGTCAGCGTTCAAACCCAGAATAATCCAAGAACGTGACTCCTTATCTCCAAGGGCTAATTTTTCAAAGCAGTTTTAGCCTGATCGCTTGACTTTCTACATCCTCATCCTTCATGCAACCCAAATGTGAGAGGCTGCAGCCCGGAGGAGCCACAGTACACTGGGGGGGCAAGGGCACAGAACTACTCCTGCCGGTCTCAACTGTGCAATCTCTGTGTTATTTGAGATATTGCAAAAAGTTTTCCTTTACTTTAGAACAAAACCCACTCACGTGGAAGAAATATTTTTTTTTAAATAAAAATTCAAGTCTTCGGCCCCATCCTTCCCCTTTACTTCAATTTTCAGACGAGCCTTCAGCCATACAACCCCACGGCTTCCCCACAGGAACCACCCTGGCAACAGTACAGAGCTCTCCTAGACGGACCATTACTTGCCATTAGCAGGACAAAGAGCTCCTCTCACTGTGATTAAAACTACCCAAGTCTTGAAGGGACGAGTGTAATTTAAAGCACGGATTCGGTGTGATTGGTGGAAGCAATATTTGTGTATTTGTTTCTCAGGAACCTTAGCGACACTTATTTACAAAATAAACACGAGGGAGTAGGGGGAAGAGGGAGGAAGCAGCATGAGGAGAGGCTTGCTCGTAATTTTTAGACTTTGTGTCACCTGAATACTCCCAGGAAGTCATAAAAAATAATTTCATGTGAAAAGGGAAGGAGGTTTTCTAAAAGCTTCTGAGAAACAGACAAAAGAAGTTACATTAAATTGCTGGCACTGCAAAAGCTTATACTTGCAGGTCAAAGCAAGTTTTCAAATATTCAGTTTGATAATCTGAATTTAATTTGGGAATCACATAAAATTTAATTTTTCCAGTGATAAATTTACACTTAACTTCAACCAATTTTTTTTTTTTTTGAAACAACAACCTATTTTCTTAATTTGGTCAAATCTTGCTGCACAGCTTCTGCAGGGTCATGTGCAATCACCATTTGCTCACAAACAGTAACTTTTTTTTTTTTGACAAAAGAGTTTTGATTTGGTTTTTTTGGGTTTGTTTTAAGTACATTGTAGATTCAGTTCCTCCTGAACATCCCAGTTTGCTGAGAAAGGTAACAGAACTCAGAGAGCTGAAGAAGAAAGTGAAAGCAAAGGCAACAGGTCACAGGTAGAATCTGTAATGAGGGAAAAGGGCAATTATAACCATATTGAATTTACCCTTCCTTTAAGGTTCTGTCGTAGATCCTCCCAGTATTTTGATTCCAAAGGCTTTAGAATTAAATCACCAAAAAATTGCTGTCATTCTACATTTGCCCCCTGCACACAGGCAGGACTGCTGCCACACTTCTAAAATTGACACCGATTTCAAGCTTTTACTAATTTATTCAGAGATCTGAAAAGCAATGCCAGAAGTTGAAGCAAGGCAAGTCTGCATCAGGTCAAATGCTGATCAGCTTTTCTAAAGTGAAATGTTCCAAACCAGTAGGCTTTTAATTCCAAGGCTTTTCTTGAGTGGGAATGAGTGGTTTAAAACTACAGTAACAAAACCAGGTTGCTCCAAGTCCCATTCAACCTGTCCTTGGTTTCTATTACCAACCTCCACTGGGGAGGCAGTGGATACTTCTGAGGTCATATCTCCCCACGACCAACCCTCTTAAGAAGAAATTTTCCTCGAGGCCAACTTTCTCCATGGTGTAAATTCTACCAAAGCCACTTGCACCAAGGAAAAACTCAGCCTTCTTCTGCTTAAAATCAAACACAATTCTATAGTTCAGGATATTTCTGCTTGTAATTTTTTTTTTCCTTATTGCTACCTCCTGTTTCCCTATTTTGTGAGTTGGAACTAGTTGGTTTTGACTTTGCAGACTTTGTTCCCCCCTGTCTTTTTAACTTAGTTTCCTGCTTATCAGAAATTATGCTTAATTTCACTTTTGTAACAAAAACAAAAGCATCCTGATTAGTTTACCTGTAAAAATGACAAAATTACTTCCCCACCATGTAACAGCGCTGTGAGGCTTAGTTAATGCTCACGCAGTGCTTTGAAGATGACACAACCCACAATTACTTAGGGTTTGTTTGGGGATTCTTTTAAAATTTTTCTATTTTTAAGTCATGTTGCAGTCACTGTTGCTCAGAACAGTACCAGGCAGCACACGACAGCTCGTGCTTTCAAAGCAGGTATCAGTGCAGGCCAGCAGAGAGGACACATCAGGCCACTGTCCCTGCAGGTTGGTTGGTTCCTTGTCCCCTCCGACGTGCTCCCGCCGCATCCGCTTTCCTGGAGAACTGAACCTCCACACAAAACTCACGGAGGTCGCTCCAAGAGTGGACCGTGCCTCTCGTGCACAGCAGGGATAACCCAGCTCAGTCAAGGGGGATTTGGGAGTTACCCTCAGCGGGACCAACTCTGCTGAGTTTCCCGTGGAGCATTTGGAGCACGTACTGCGTAGGAATGTCTTAGACCCGTCTTTCCCTTTTCCTACATGTCCCCTTTCTGGCTTTTTTTTTTTTTAATTTATAATTTATTAAAGATGTCAGCTCACTTTCAGCTGAGCTGGAACCTCCTCTGAAGCACTTCCCAGAGGGCTCTGCAGAACTCCCCTTTGATTACCACCGATTAGTTTGTTCAGCTGATGGCCTTTCTTCCCCGAGATCCTCATTGTGTCTCCTGCCTCCTATGCAGTTCTTAAGAATTTAAATGAGCCATTTTATGTCTTTCTACAAGCAGAGACCGAAAAACCCAGCCCCACCCTTCTGCTTTCACTTTTAGTGTGCCTAATAAAAGTAGTGTGAGGGTTGGGTGTTGGTTTGTTGTTTTTTCTTTTCTGGGGGTCGTGGCTAATGGAGAATTTTATGTTGTGTCTGACATTGTTTGTGGTGCCTCCCACCAGACTACGGGCTCCTGAGGATTTGAAAGACAGTGACATAAATGTCAGGGAAATGGCTCTGCAGTGTCAGGTCTAATTAGACATTTGTACTTGGGGGACAAACACCTTCCTTGTAAAATTCAAAGCCCAGCCTCACTCAGCACACGCTGAGAGAGCCTGGCAAGGAGAAGGCTTTACAAACAGCACATGGACCTATCCAAACGCAATGCAATTTTTTCCAACATTTCAGTTCAGCCCCCACAACACACACCTGGCCCTGAAAGTCTTCCAGCTCACACAATTAAGATACCTTGCTGTGTTTTTCTGATTTATCTCAAGAAATACAGAAAATCTTGAAGCCCAAGACACCAAATTAAAAATCAGTGAGCTGAGCTGGTCCTTTCATATCCGCACCTGGGGATCCCCAGTCTTAAGGCACAGCACATGGTGGTTCCAGTCTTGCCATACAGACCCATCACCAGCTTCTTGTCTAACCACTACTCCTTGGAGGATACTCCTCCAAACAAGGACCTTCGGTGGACACAGGCAGCCCAAGAATAACTTAGTGGTTACCCCTCTCAGTCTCAAGTCTCCAGTGCCATTAGAGACTTGGCAGGCTCATCCTACATTCTCTTATAGCACTGTAAAACCCTGACACATCTCACCCCAACAAGAATTTAAACACCCTGCAGATAGTTCAACTGCCCAATATCACACTTGGATCTGAAGCCAGCAGGTAAGAGGTGAGATATCCTGCCCCAGCACTACAGCAGGTTTATGGTAAACCATGGAGTCCATCCTATGGACTAGTAGGTCATAGAATCACTGAGGTTGGAAAAGACATCCAAGATCATCCAGTCCAACCATAAACCCAGCACTGCCAAGTCCACCCCAGGTGCCACATCCACACGCCTTTCAAACACTTCCAGGGATGGTGGTTCCACCACTTCCCCGGGCAGCCTATTCCA
The DNA here is from genome assembly GCF_009829145.1 of Chiroxiphia lanceolata. Classification (NCBI taxonomy): domain Eukaryota; kingdom Metazoa; phylum Chordata; class Aves; order Passeriformes; family Pipridae; genus Chiroxiphia; species Chiroxiphia lanceolata. The sequence continues at coordinate 3,152,507 of NC_045639.1, forward strand.
ACACCTGAGCCCCCTTTCGGAGAAGAAATTTCTCCTAATATCTAATAGATGTTAGGGAAAGGTCTTTGCAAGAGACCTCCCACGTGCTGCCTGGGGAGTCTCACCAGGGTGCACGACTGCTCTGGAGCATGGACTTCACTGAGTGCCTCCTGCTACGATCTAACTGTTCTGGCTGCAGCTGTGTGAAAACCCAATTATTCTTCAGGACAAGAGGAAAGAGAAGCATGAATTTGTATCTTCACAGGTCTGTGCATGCGTACAGAGAAAAAGAAATAAGGTTGCAGGCTGAAAAGATGAACTCTTAAAATAGTCTCATCTTGTCTAAGTTTTAACTTCCCCTCCTTTGTCCACCCAAATCTGAGAGAGCAGCTCCCTCTGTGGGCTTTCATTCCCAGCTGTTTGTTTGCTGCCAGAGGGTGTATTATCTGGGGAAGTGGAGGGGGCACCTGTCTGGCACCCGGCATCGCTCATGGCTGCTCCTTCATAAGGCAAGGAGGAAGCTAAAGGGCACCACCATCACCACCCAAAGTCCAAAAGGTTTGTGTTCCCTCTCCCCTCCATCCAGGATAAAATCCAAAAAACCTCTGTGCTTTCTGGATCCTTATTTGTACAGGTAGTTCCCTCAGCCGCACCCAAATGCTCACAGGAGTGTGAGACTCGACTGCCCGTGTGAATACACCCCCACATTGTAAGCAAGCCCCAGAGAGGCACGGCAGAGTTAGACGAGCACTGAACAAACAGAACTAGGCAGTAAAATGATCTGTGATACAGCTGCAGAGCCACCGTGCTCATTGCTGCACGTGGCTTTATACAACAGGAGTCTTGCCTGGAAGAAATTAGGATTTAGTGAAAGAACTTATCACTCAGGCAATTACACGGAGAAAATTAGCAGCGGTGCAGCATCTCTCTACCCTGCCCTGAAGAGTAGGTGATTCAAACACACACACTCAATAAGCCTTACTGCCCCCAAGCCCCTGTCCCAGTAAAAACCACATTTTGATCTTTAGGTCAGATTCAAACAGTCCAAGTCCAGAGTCCACTCCTTGGAAGACTGACTTCTGAGAGCACAGGAGATGAATGCAAGCACAACTCTGCCCTCAGCACCAACAACAGACCCATGCTCTAAGTGCTGTCTAAAAAAAGTGGAAATCTCCAGCCCCAGCCACACAGTTTGTAGAGACAGTGTAAGCATGAAAGATCCCAGGTTCTGTTTCCTAAGAGACATGGTCTCAAGTCCTGGCTGGATTCCAAAGTATTTACATGCCACCCACATAATATGTCCTCTGCTAAATCAACTGCATGTACCACCCTCAGCCAAGAAGCTGAGTCTTGACTCTCCACCTGAAATCCCAAATCTGCTTCCTTCACCCTACAGCTGCAGGGCAGCCTGCAACCAAACATGAGCTGTGCAATCACCCTCCAGCACTCCAGCAGACCCAAAGCCCCAGACCTGGCAGGGCAGGGGACTGCACAGACACGGCTGAGCCTAAACTGGGCAAGACACTTTGGGATCCCTAGATGTGAGCAGTGGGGATGAAAACAAAATCTGCTCATACACTGCCCAAAAAGCTCCGAGGTCTGCAATAAGGAAAAGCAGAGAAGTCCTCTGCTGTGTCAAAACCTTCAGTGCTTTAAAGCCACAGGGGGGAAAAAAGGATGTATATTCAAAAGCCAAGGGCCGGGATCAGTTCTGTGCTTTGAAATTTTTAACCAAAAGCCAAGGTTCCCCTTTCTGTTCCAAGTATGATGAATTACCAGACTCCAGCCACCCCAGTCCCACAATGGTCCAAGCATTTCCAGCTTCCCCTCTTCTCCCTGCTTTTGACTATACCTCAGTTGCTCACAAGTAATTCTAACCTCCATGCCACGAAGAACATGAGTGTCAAGGAAGGGGCTGGTGTGATATTCCCAGCCTAATCCAGGAGGATGCACATCCACAGCTCCCGATGAGTGAAACGAGAGAGTGCCCCGGGGAAGTTTGGAATGAAGATGAGCCGCGTCGAGACAAAGAGGTGTAGCTGTGGGAAGCACTGAGGAGGGCCGTCAAAAACGAATAGGAGTATCTAAACAACAATCCTATCAGCCCGTCTGCTCCAGATGGAGGGGGAGCTCCTCCCATCCCCTATTTTGAGCCTGCGCCCCCAGGTCTAGATGAGCTCCCACTTTGTTGCTCGCTTGTTTGGGGTTTTTTTTTTGGTTGTTTTTTTTTTTTTTGTTTGGTTTGGTGGTGTTTTGGTTTTTTTTGCACAGAACTAAAAATGTTTTCAAAACTACCTTTAACGAACCGAAAATGTTCATTTGAAAGTCTGCCCTGTGGAAAGAGTGAGGCTGGCGGAGGGAAGGAAGTGACACAAGGCTTTGCTGACCGGCGGGAGGGAGCCTGCTTTCAATCCCCCCTCGGAGAAACCCAGACGAGGCGTCAGAGCCGGCCAGAAACCCTCAGCCGGGCAGGGAGCTTCAACTGCAAGAGGTGACCCATTTCCCCCCCCCCAAATTCTCATTTCCAGGCTGAGGTACCACCCGTGCACCTCCCTTCTGCCTATCCCTTAAAGCAACCTAAAGAAGTTGTTCAGTGCTGGCTGCCTGTATCCTGTATCCTTTCCGCTACTGGATGCTCCATCATAAGGAGGGAGGGAGTCAAGCAGGTTGTGCCCACTGGGATCAAGGATGAGGCAAAGCTACACGTGCTGCTAAATCGAAGAAACCCACGGCAGGAACTGCTCCCCACGCCCAAACTTGGGCTCTTTTCTACAGTCCTGACCCAGCACACAGGAGCTTTCCATATCCTGGCTCAAAGAAGAAAGAAGGAGGGGGTAAAGAAAAAAAAAAAAAAAAAAAAAAGGGGGAGGAGGAGGAAAAGGAAAAAAAAAAAAAAGGCCATTTTTCTAACTGAAGGAAAAGCCATGCCAAGTCCTACAAGTACTGCCTGGCCGGGCGCCAGGAAATGTGTAAATTTTCGTGAGCTTGGGCTATTTTGCCAGAAGTCTGCAATGTGTCTGGACACGACTTGGTTCCCCTTTGTCAGCCCCGGCCTGACCGACCAGGAAGTTTAAGAGGGAGAAAAAAAAAAAAAAAAAACAACAGACAGACATACACATTTCCCCACCCACGGTAACACAATGACTCTCCTGTAATACCTTTCATTTCTCTACCAGCAGACGCAATGGTCTCACACTTTGGGGTGGGAGGGGAAGGGGGCAAGAGCTCCTTAATTCTTCAAAACCCAGGGTTTTGTTTTTTTCAGTCCCGTGTTTGCTGATAACCTCACAACTGCCCTCCCAGTTCCAAGGTGGTTATTAGCTTGGCTTGTTCCTATAAATACAAGCGTTAACTCCTTGTATTCCCTGAGGACCCAGTGGGGAAGAAAAGGGGCATTTATGCAACTTTTTCTTCTTTTACTTTTTCAGGGAAAAGAAAGGGAAAAGAAAGGGAAAAGAAAGGGAAAAGAAAGGGAAAAGAAAGGGAAAAGAAAGGGAAAAGAAAGGGAAAAGAAAGGGAAAAGAAAGGGAAAAGAAAGGGAAAAGAAAGGGAAAAGAAAGGGAAAAGAAAGGGAAAAGAAAGGGAAAAGAAAGGGAAAAGAAAGGGAAAAGAAAGGGAAAAGAAACAGACTGAGTTTCACGTAACACATACTTAATAGATTTCCCCAGAGTTTACAGTGAGGTGCTGGCGGTGTCAAACCTCTGCCCAACCCTTCCCTCCTGTCTTTGGGCTGGGGAGAAATGCATTTAAATACATGTAGGAGAGATTTCACTGGAGTGAGAGAACCAGGAGACTCAGCTCTGCAGAGAGCACAGATCTGCTGCCATGACGAGGAAGAGGAGGAGAGGGGGAAGGTGGATGAGGGGGCACGGGAAGGAAGGAGCACAGTCTGGTCACACCCTCTTGCTCTGCCCTGCTGGCCACCCTGGTCTAACCAGCCTCTTTCACAGCATGGGCAGCGTTCAAGCCCATTTCCCAGCTGGAGGACACACCTGCAGAGGCAATCAGGCGTGGACAGGGGGAAGTTTAAGAGTGAAAATGCTGCTGTTTCTCACCCCACAGACTTTAGGCCATCGCCCTGGTGAGACAGCCAAGTCCCAAGGCCCGTGGAGCCGGAGCAGAAAGTGTGAGATGCTCTGAGCAGGACAGAAATCAGATCTCCAGCCGGGTGGTAACAGGTGAAAAGCAAAGGGTTTCGATCCTCAGCCCCCATAACTCACATCATGAGAATGATGAAAGCTCTCCTTCCTGAGGGATTAATTCAACTAAGGCTGAGCCAGATGCCCTCAAGCACCAAACCCAAGAATCCTAGGACGGGTTTGGGTTGGAAGGAACCTTAAAAGACAATCTAGTTCTACCCCCTCTGCCATGGGCAGGGACAGCTTCATCTAGACAAAATTCCTTCATATCCTCCCAGAAGAAAAAAAAAAAAAATTCTCTTTTTAAGGGTGTTTGAAATTATCCTAAAAGTTTAGTTCCAATGGTTTTTGAGGTTTATAAAAAGTATCTGTAGTTATTTAAATACCCATGTAGCATCCCCACCCATCAACAGATGACTTAATCTAGATTAAAAGGGGAAGAGCAGCAGACTCTGGAAAGACACTCACTGTGTGGCTCATGTTGAACCAAGTAAATTGATATCCAAGTACTTTTGTGTGTGCATTCACATGCACAGAGGAGAGGATTACCATGTCCAAGACAGGCCAAGGAATACAGAAAAAGAAATATATCCAAGTGGACATATGAAAAAAGAAATGGTGCTGATAAAGACTATTTTGACATCTTTTTTAAGAGTGCCCCACCCCAAAGAGTTCAAAGCATTCAAAGGCCCTCAGTGGTACTATTGGCATCACAGGGTATAGCCAAACATTCACAGGGATGAGATGCCTTGGAGCAAGTTCTCAGGTGAAAAGGGTACAAATTTCTTATTTTTCAGGATCAAGTGTGCTTGTCACCTCTTTCCACCAGCCCTCCTTTACTGAATATAGTCAGTTTAGTCAGAGAAATTAGAGCCCATATCCATTAAAACCATCTTTCCCTTAGATACCTGTCCCCACTTGGTGCAGGAGCCAGACCAGAGACCCTTCCCTGCCTCAGAAGCTTTTTCAGCTCCTGCAAACCCCTACTGACAGGAAACTGTGTTTATTCCACTTCTCCAAATATCGCTTCACTTACTAAAGCTGGGAAGAAGTGAGATTACCCCAAAGTCATCCTGGCTATAAGAGCATACAAGGCAACAGATGCAGAAAACATGGAGAGACCATAACAAGGGCATCTCATGGCACCAACCCAGCCATATCCATCCAGGATACTGCCAGGCCTTGTGCACCTCAATGGCCAGGTAAAGCCTCAGGTAAACACAAAGGCTTAGTTTTAAACAAGAATTAAAGTGTTTGTACATATGTTTCCACAGGTGAAAGTTTGCAAATGTACTTGGATGTGCAGCTCCTAAACAATGATGCCAGTTTTAGAAAGAATAGAGGAGGCTTGTAAAAAAATACAATTTCTGAAACAGCATCTCTGAACATCACCTACCCTGCCAGGCACAGCTCAGTCCCACCCAAAGCTCTTACCTCTAGTGTAAAATAAACCTCAGGAAGGGCTGGATACAACAGCACACATTCAAACTGATGGTGAGTCCACCAGACCCAGCTCCACAGACAACCACGAAGCACCAAAGCACCTTTTAGACATCACATCTCGCTTGAGTGGCTGCAGGAGACCTGTTGGTCCTCGCTGCTGCCCCAGTGGAGGGAGAGAATATCATCTACTTTTGCAAGCACCAAGGCTCCGTTTTCCCTGGTACTCCTTGGCTTTCACTGCAAGAGAAAGAAGCACCTAACCAGAAAAATCCATCTACCAGGAACCAAGCAACATCAACTGGAGTCGGTTTCTGCTGGGTCTTACAGAATCTGTCATGTATTTGTCCCAACCTCTGCATTCTCCCCTTACACAACTGAACTTTCTAAGCAGTGCTGAGCTCACCTCATCACGTCCCACCCCAAGTGTGTTATGCACACAGGTAAAGAGAGTTAAGGTGTTTCACAGGAGAAGCAAGTCCCTCACAGAGGAGAGAGAAGGGAAAGGCTGAAGACAAAAAATTCCCCAGCTTTGCTGTCAGGTTTTTCTTTTAACCCCAAAAGTCAACGGTTTTCATGAAAAAATTTTAACAAATTCATTTCTTCTCTCAGTTTCACTATGGGAAAGAGAAAAAAAATTTATCCCAACTCTAGCAACACATTGTGTGCCCACTGCCAGCCTTTCTGGTCGCTTCCTTAGGCTGGTCTGAATCAAAGCTACCATTCATCCATGACCCACTCCTGCACGAGACCTGGGCACACTGATCCACCATATACTCGTCAGAAAGGACATCAAAATAAAGCAGATGCCATTAGCATTCGGAGCACACATCCACTTGCTAACCCCCCTTTCATAGCCTTGTGTATGCCTTGAATCAGAGGGCTAACGAGACAGAACGCTATGAATAAACTCGGTATGAATAAAGTATGAATTCTCTCTATGAATAAGGTCTTGGAGTAAGTGTTCAAAAACCCAGTGCCACCCTGAAGCCTCCCAATACAGAGGGGGATAAAGGCAGAACAAGAGTGGCCCAGCAGTGCATCAGCCACAGCTTGCAGTCCCTCCTGCCAAGGGCAGCCCACGGGCAGGGATGGTCCTGCCCAGCAAAGGCACGAGAGGTGTCCGTGGGTGACTGACCTCCCTCCCATCTGCAGCTCACCTGTGGAAACCTTCTCAATAAGCCTGGCCCAGATGAAATACTGAACTCTGTACATCTCAGTTTCTTGGGGAACACACTCAAAGCATTTTGTGGTTCTCCACAACCAATTACACTACTTGTAAACTCCCTCCACTTTGGCATTAAGGCAAAATGGTCTTTCCCCCAACTGTATTATTTACAATAACTGAAAATAATTATCAAATGCCCTGTGCCTTTGCCTCTGTTCTTGTTCTCCTTGACTCCAACCTTCTCCAAAGGCCAGAAACCTTGGAGTCATCCTTAAAACTCAAGCTCTCTTTCCCTCTCCTCTCTCCCATGCCCATAAATCCACCTGTCTCCACCTCCTGATCACTGACAAAGCCCATCCTCACCTTGACCCTGCTGCTGCCAAATTCTCTATCCAGACCATAATTACTTCCCATCTCTACTCCAGTAAATTTTGTCCTCCTCTTTCATTTTTATGGTCTTTCTAAAAGTAAGTAATCCAGATCCCTGCTCCTTCTCCCCTTCTCAGGAAGTGCTCTCACAGCCCTGCCAGAGCTGCATGAGGGTGAGACCTTTTCTCCCCACTGGCTCCAGAGTAAGGACTGAGCTGTCCCATCTTCCCTGTGGAATAACAGCTCCTTTAGGAGCTGGTGCCATGGATGGAATGATGTGCTCCATCCCCTCACCCAGGCCTGTCCCATGGCAGTTTCTCCATGCACTCATGGCCCTGGACCACTTGCCATAGCGCCAGCTGGAAAAGGCATTAACCTAATGCCCAGGGAAATAAGAGTGAAGCAAAACTAGAGTAAAAAACAAACCCACCAAATATAAATTAATAAATAAATAAATAAACAGGCCAAAGCTTGATGTCAAAACCCAGTCTGAGCAAGAATGATCATCAGCAACCTGTCCACTGTGGTAAACTGACTTCACAGGTACAAGCTGACAAGGCAAACCACAACCAAAGAACATCCAGGGAGGATTAAAACACAGAGTACAAGAGGACAAAACTTTTTATGAATGCACCTGGCTCCTTGGTGCTGATCTAAGAATGGAAGCTCAGAAGAGACACACAGAAACAAAGAACAAAATGAACCTGATGACCAAAAGTCCCCACGAGAAATGGCAAAGGAGCCCAACTATCAGTTCCACAGGTCGGCTCAATAAGGCAAAGAGAGAAGGGAGGAGAGCACTGGTGACATCCCAGTGGGGTCCTGGGGGCTCCCCATGGAGGGACCCCTGTCCTTTGCTCCCCAGCTTCCATGGAGTATGGAGTGATTAATTGCTTATGCGGGAATCGATCCAGCTTTACGGAAGGCACGGGATTGCCATTTCTTTGGGAGGGGCCACCTGGAGAAGCTGAAATTCAGAGGACCTGAAGTGATTGTGTTTCTCTGTCTTTTCCTGGCATTTTTAGCTACTGATTAATGTAGAGCCCAGGGAAATCAATAACATTAACCCTTAGGAAGTGTTTGCATTTATGTAGAGGACGCTGCACGTGCGATGGGTTGGGTTTTACCCTCTTCAAGCAGGAGGGGAAGTTTGGAGGGGTCTCCTAGTGCCACCCCTGTGGTTTTGGGGGATGTCCAGGGAGAGGAACCCCCTTCTCCAACCCCCCCACCATGGCAACATCTCTGAGGATACAGGAGGAGAAAATAAATTTCAAATAAATAAATAAATAAATACATAAATAATGAGATAAAAATAAAAATAGAAGCACATGGTAGTTGGAGCGGGGGGGGGGGGGGGGGGGGTGGTGGAACGACACTCTCCAGGAGTGCCACAAGCGCCGGTGGCACAAAGCGACGCAGTCTGTCCCCGTCGCAGCATCTTTCACTCGGGTGCAGACAAATTGATTTGCAAAGGTTGAGCCTGGCAGCTCAGCCTGCTTTGCATAGCCAGCGCTCCCCGGCCACACAATAAAAAGTAGCCTGGCAAACAGAGGCACGCAGCGGGAACTGGCCGGTTCAAAGTCCAAACCCCACACCCCCTCACCCCAGTCTGGTTTGAAAGGTCACTGTGTGTCTGGGAAAATAGTCTCAGGATACGATCCTTTATTAAAGGTCACTATTTTTCAACGGCACTTAACACACACTTGCACACAAATTGAGGCTGGAGAGAAAAAAAAAAAAAAAAAAAGAGAGAGAGAAGAAGAAGAAGAAGAAAAAAAAAAACCTGGGGGCTGCCTCGCATTGTACATTGTGCTTGCAAGATTTATGTCTTGTGGTCACCAGCAGTAAACACACACTGCTTCAGTATTAAAGTTCACATTAATCCACCCTTTTTTTTTTTTTTCCCCTCCCCTCCTCCTTTAAATCAGCCTCCCTCTTTGCAAGGCAAACAGTGGCGAGGCAGGACTTTAACTAATCACTTTTGTTTTTCCTCCCTGCTATAGGGTTTTACCTTCCCATGTGGGTTCCCCCCCCCCCGTTTTTGTTTGGATGCTGGCTTTGGTTTGATGCGTTGCTCGGAGGTTTTGGGCTGCTGGTGCAGGCTTTTTTTGTTTTAACCCAAGGACCTCCACAACTCATCTCTATGCAATGCACCAAACATACTATTTACACTATAGAACAGATACAAAAAGATACTATTAAACAGTGTTTTGTTTCTGTGTTTTTTCTTCCTTAGTTCTGCAATCACGCATTACAATGAGAAATACAGTGATTAAAACCAGAAAGTAGAAAGCTCTTTTTTTTTCTTCCCCCCAGACACATCTGGTTTATATTTCCTTATGCAAATGTATTAAAAGCAAAGTAATTATTCCTGCTTTACACACACACTCCCCCCCCCATGATAAATATTTTTACTCCTCATTCACAAAAAAACTTTGAAAACTCTGTGTTGAATTAACGAAGACACCAAGAGTTTCTAAATTAATTTCTACAAGAACTGGGGGGGGGGGGGGGGGGGGAAAGAAAGCCCTCCCAGTAAATTTCAACTAGGAAGCAAAGCACACAGTGTTTTGGATTTTTCCCTTTGCTCCATGATAACATATTTTCAACCTATCAAAAGCACAATAATTTTTCTAGTTAAAACAGTTTGGAAAATATACACGTGTAACTGTAAAATAGAACATGTAACACTGTGAGAGCATCCCCAGGCTTATTGCAACACCCCAAAACCAAAATGAAATTATTTTTTTTCAAGTATGGATTAGTAAAAAATTAAGTTATTTTGCATGTCCAGTGCTGATATTTTGCCTTTAAATACTTTAATCCCTTTGTCTATTGTTTTTCCCCTTGTCAGGGTGGGAGTTGTTGAGGGTGAGCTCCTCTGCAGTGCCCTCAGCACCACTTCCAAGGTATCCATCAGGCTGGCATGAATCCAGCTGGACCTTAAGTGGGGTGGCCAGGAAAAGTACCAAGTGGGGAGGTAAAGGGGAAATGAGAGAGAGGAGGTAGAAGTGAAACTCTGAGAGACAGATGAACCCACGGGCTGGGTTTTCAAACAAACAAAAAAAAAAGTTATTGTCAAAGGTCATTAAGCACACTGGGTTTGGGCATCTTATAAATATGGGGAGGTTTATGGGGTTTGTAAGGGGTTTTTTTTCCTCAATATATATAAGTACAAATGCACAATCTCAGAGGTTCAGACTCTTAAGATCTAACCCCTCACCCTCAGAGCAGGCCCATTTCCCACAGTCTCACTGACATCAAGGTGCTGCTGGGGATAGGGAATATGTGCAGTTATCTGCTCCTGCTTCCCCCTCCATCACCATCCAGGACAGCAGTGGGTGTCAGGATCAGCATTCCTACAGGACACACCTTAGCAGAGTATTTTGGAGGGGTGCTATTAAACCCAAATTCTCTGGCACCACACATGTGCCTTTGAAAGGGGTTAATGCAGCAGTGAAATTAAGGGCAAAATACCAGAGGGGTGTCCAGACATGCAGGAAAAACACAGCAGCTTTGTGGCAGCACCCCTGAAATTGGCTTTTTAGCTTCAGAACGGATCCCAAAACAAATTAAAGGTGAGAGAAAGAGCAGTGAGGGATCTTTCTGCCAGCCAGAGCACAACACAGAGCCAGGCTCATGCTGACCCATCACCGGCTTGGCAGAGGATGAAGAGCTGAGGTTCAGGAAAAGGCTGGGGAATTGTTTGAACGACAGATTTACTCTCTCTCTCTCCCCCATCTTGATTTTGTGTGCCCCTTTCCCCACAGTTTATTCCCAGGCTCCAGCATTGCCTGCAGTGCCCTGTGTTGGTGGCACTGTGTCATTAGGGAAGCACCATCCGTGCCCCTTCTCAGCCCTGAGCGAACCCCCAGCTCTCCAACAGGCAATGCTGCAAGTCCCATCAGCTACCAAAAAAAGCCCCAAGGTCCCAAAAACCCAGCAGCAGCAGGACAAGGGGTGATGGAGATCCACACACAGCATTTCACTGCCCTTCAAATACTAAATATCAAGTATTTTCCTAAGGCCCCGGCACCAAGATTCATAGATTTTCCATTAAAAAGGTGTTGGGGCTTGGGATTTTTTTTTGTTTTGGTTGCATTTGGGGCTTTTTGGGTGATTTTTGGTTGGGAGGAGGGAGGGAGGTGTTGATTTAATGTTTGTTTCTGTTTGGTTTTGTGGGTTTGTTTGTTTGCTTTTTTAATTTGTATACACTTGGTTTGCTACAAGAACCAGACTGCCTTTTCTGTCTCCTGAAAAGTCTGTTTCTGATTCCTAATACGTTCCCAAGCACAAAAAGAGTCTATAAAAATGTTATTCTCCTTCTAAGGAGACCTTCCAGTATCTCTTTGTTCACAGCTTCCCCAACCAAGGGCAGGCTGGTGGCCTCGGATATGGATTGTGCAAAAAGAACAGGCACTCACTGGAAGTTTCCCCTGGGATGTCAGGATAACCATGGCTGTGCCTGTCCCTGTGCAGCAAGTGGCCTTTCTGGCCAGCATCCGTGGAAAGAAGAAGGATCCAGGAGGTGCCAGCCCCTTCCCACAGCACTCACCAGTGCCTGAGGGTTGATATAACAGCAGTTACACTGAATTAAGAGCCTCTGGATGCAACATGGAAAGGAGCAGTCTCAGAAACACCCACATTTGGCAAAAAAAACGTCACTTGAGGTGCCTGAGCATCCCATACTGGGACAGGATGAGTTAACCTGCCTTGTGCAAAGCAGCAAATCCCCAACCTCCTGCACAAGCCTTCCCCAGCAGTGATCAATAGATCCCCAGACCACACTGACATAACCTTGTCATGTCTCAGCAAGGGTATGGCAGCTAAAAAGGCTCAGGGAGGAGCAGCATCACTCATTCTGCCCCTCCAGCAAGCACGATACTCTGACTTCCCATGCTCCCTTGGTCTCTGCACTGCTTTTGGTATCCTCTGGTTGATGTGGCTCTACACTGATCACCTGGAAAAAGTTCAAGCATCCCTGAGATCCCAGATAATTGCCATCCAGGCAGGGACAAGCAGTAAGAGCAGCGTCACAGTACCAAGGAGACTGAGCACGGCAGGGCAGGAGGGTGCCAACAGCAGGTGCCCACATGTCCCCATGCCTCCACAGCCCCCCCACCCCTTCCAGCACCCTTTCCAAAGGGATGCTGCCAGCACCAGGTTTGCTATGAAGTGCCTGCTGCACCAGATTGAGCCCAACAGCAAGTACTGTTATAAAAGAAAATTACTTTAACTTCTGTAAGAGTGTAATAAAACAAGGCAGGGGGGCTGTTTCTTGCTTCCAGAGGAACGTGGGTTTGGTGGCTCATGATTACACAGGGAGCACCAGCCAGCCAGAGACTCCTGTCCTCTCGGGCTGGGGTGATGCTCAACAGTATTTGGAACAGTAAGGATGCTTCCTGACAAATGAACACCCACACACACACATCCTCCAACCCAAGACCCGCTAGCACTGGCTGCAGGGGAAGGATGCAATGAGCATCCCAAAGCATCCTTCAGCTGACTTTATTGGATGAAGCCACCTCTGCATGAATTATAGCAAGTAGCAGCAGATGAAAGGGGTTTTTCCTTAAAATCCCCAAAACGGTCAGCGTGCCTGAGCAGGGATCTCCAGGAGGGAGATCCACACAAGTTCCCATGGCTGCCAGCCCAGAAACTTCACTGTTTCAGTAAAATTTGATTCAGAATGAAACTGGACAGAGAACACCCAAAAGCCCCCTCCTTATAGATCAATATTGCTTCTAACAGCAAGCCAGCTCCTTGCATGCAGACTGAGGACCCCCGTGATCCAGCTTTCCCTTTCTTGGGAAGCGACTCCAAGGACGTCTATAAAACCCCCGTTACCATTTGCATGATACCTCAATAATTCTGCTGGCGGTCTGAAAAAAATAAAATAAAAAAGATTCCCATGTGACTCCAACCTGAATTTAGAAAGAAGATTTGGGAAGGGAGAGTGCCCCTGCCTCGTCTCAGTTGCAGCACCGCGCTAAGAAAAAGGAACTGCTGAGTCCTGCCCTGTTCTGCTCCCACCCCACACTGGGGCTGACCACAGCCACCAGGACCCTTCCCATGGCTCAGCTGACACTGTAGCTGCTTTGGAGGGGGAATTCTCAAGACAGGAATGCTTTGCTTAGGGGGTGCATGCACATCAACCCCCCCATCCACCAGCAGTCCTGGTTTAATTTCACAAAAAAACAGTTTTTGCTTGCAAAGGTTTAGTTCTTGCAAGGGCTGTTTTCCCAGCCAGTTACCGAGAAAACTCATTTGTGGCAGGAACTCAAGATTTTGGACTCATCACTTCGCTGCTCCGTTCCTCAGTTTCTCTTCTCTCCAGCAGTGCCAGTAACAATTCCTCACCCTCACAGAACAAGAATTCCCTTTTATCCTGTTCCCTGCTTCTGCCCAGAGATCCCTCTTTGGTGTTGCTGTTGTCCAGCACAACAATAACATAAAGTATCACGTGTTGCATTAAGTTAAATTCTAAAAAGAAAAGTGCTTTTTTAAATTAGATATCCAAGGATGTCTTCCCATGTGCTAAGGAGGGGACATCCCATCGGAGTTCCCAATCACACTGGGCGCTTCTTGCCAGTGGATCTGTCAACCTGCCTACAAATGAATCAAGGGAGATGAGATCAATGGATCAGCCCATTTCTCAGCCTCTGCAGGTGGAGTTGCAACTCTTGTAAACAAAAAAAAAAAAAAAAAAAAAAGCTGCTGTAGGGTCTCCCTCTACATCCAGCCTCCCAAAAGACATCACAGGCAGCTACTAAACTGACAGACTTGAAGTTATAATGAAGTCCTGTTATAAATTACTGAAAGCTTAAGGATTTCCTTGCAAATCAAGCTGCTTCTGGCTTACAAATTTCCACATACACACTTACAAGTATTCACATATTTGTGTTAGCTTTATTCAGTGAAAGCAGTTCCTTTTAAGTGGTCAGTGACTATTCTCTGGCAAAGACCTTCAAGACCATCTCCAATACTGTATTTTCTTGCAGGATCAGGGAGAAGTGTTGTCTGGGGGAGTTTTGAGGGGTTTTTTTCCTGTTTCTACCTCCATTTCAACATACATTTCCTTATGCCCCATTTGACTGAACACCAGATCTTGATATGAAGAATCAATTGCCAATCTCTGCCAGAAAGATGGAGTCTATAAATGGCCAAAGGTCTGATTTGGCACTGAGCAAGCCCTGAAGTATTATTTTTAAACTGGCATCTATTTTCAGACATGCTTCTTACGCTGCTGAAAGAGAATTAATGTCACACTGCTGGTGCATTTTGCTTGCTCGAGCTCTGTGCCAGAACCATCAAACTAAAGTGAAGCCTCTAAAGTTAGTGCAAGTCTGAAGCAAATGAGCCCAGAGCCAGAGGTTCTGATTGCTGGCAAGAAAATAGACAAATCTGCAGTGTGAATCTGTTCAAACCATAATGTGCACCTCCCCAGCTGGGAGAGGCTGCTGTGATGCAGCTCCGTCCCCCGTGTTCAGACCAGCACCAGTTCTGCTGAGAAAACCCAATGAGAAACCAAAGTGCAGCTCTCTGAGACACAGAGGTGAGAATTCCCTTGAATTGCATCTGGGGCAATTCCTTCTTTATCCCAGCCCTGTTTCTGGTCTGTTATCTGCAATATGTCAGTACAAAGCCCAGTTTGGAACTCAAAAGCCACATTTTTGTTTTATGAAGTCAGACTAACCTTCCCTAAGGAGCTGGATTTTGGGGACAAGACACCTCTCACACACACCCCCCCCCCCCCCAGCAGAGTCATTAACCCCTTCATTAATCTGCCAACAGGGACCACTTGTGGCAACCAGTTTTGTGACCTGTGATCAGGCCTGGGAGGACCACAGGAGAGGGATGCTCCTTGGATACAGAAACACACCATTCATTAATTTTTGGTCACTACTTCCACACTGGGTTTGAACTAGTGACCTCCAGCAAGCATGTCAGTCCCCTGAGCCCCCCAGTTCCCCTCTGTAAAGGCTCCTGTTTTAACCAGTGACTCCACACACGTCTCAGCCCTTCCTCTCCCTGTCACTTTGTGTCCCAGCATTGACATATGGTTGAACCGATATCCTTCCTCCGCTTCCTTTCTCGTTGCTAAATGTCCAGTAGGATTGCACAAAAGCACCCAACAGGAAAGGTCAAGCTGAGTTTCATGCCTGAGGTCTAGGATTACATCAAATTCTTAACGTTCATCTATCCTTAGCATCAAGCAGGCACTTCCCAGTTTTAGCCTAGTCATAGCCAAAGCAACAGAATCATTTTCACTTGGGTTTGCCCGACTCTTGCCTTGAAAAACCCCACCAGGTCATTCCCACGTCCCTGTAGGGAGAAGGGTGGATCTGACCCCACCAGGGCTGCATGTGCTGAGACCTACAGAGCTGCCACAGGCAAAATTAAGGCTTGTTAAAACTCTCTACAGCTCAAGTTTGCAATTTGCTACAATATTATTGACTAAAGAAATAAGCCTGGGAAAGCTTTGAACATTTCCAAACAGCTAGAGGACTGCCTCAGACTCCATAAACTTGGATTTGAAATCAACATTCAACAAACAAAACAAACTTAAAAAACCCACTCTTAAAAAAACCACAAGCTTTTGATGAAAACATTTAGGAGGAGATCCGACACGAAGGGATTTAATCAAAGTCCGTGCAGTAATAACACTCTAAACTTATTGATATGCTTAAGTGGCTCCTAAGTATTCCGCAAACATTAATGAGTTTATCTGTACAATCCTCTCATGGAATGAGCTGTATCTCCTCATTTGAGCCTTGGATTAAAACTTCCACATGTCACAAAACCTTGACTAGAACCAAGAATTAAGCCCAAGCCTCCAACAGGTAAGACCTGCTCAAGAAAGGTGAGCCAGAGGCACAGTGCTCAATCTGCAGAGCCTGACTTTTCCCCAGGTGAGACCTTGCTGTGCCCACACTTACCTTGTTGACCAAGGTCTCCACAGAATACTTCTCATGGTGATTCCAAAGCAGAAATATTAACTAATACTGCACCAGCAACACCCATTTTATTTCGTTTCTCTACCTGCTTCCCCAGCCATCTCTGCAGGAGGTGTCCCCTCCACAGCTCCCAAGGGCCCTGCATCCCACAGCACCAGCTAAGAGTTTTTAGTTAACCTGGGCTGACTTTTCACAGCAGCAATTAAAGCCTCTAAGGTCTTACCCACATTTCACCACAAGTTCTCACTAAAATAGTTATTCAGATATTCCTGGGCCCAAAAGCACTAAGATGCAAAGGAAAAAACCGACTGCCTCTTATTTCCATGACAGATCAGATTTCTAACACTGCTAAAGCTACTGCTGAGGCAACTCCTGATCAAAAGAGAATATAACCTAAGCAGGATTGTCAATTTGGATTTATAGTAATTATAAATCTCTAACCCCGTGATCAGGCCATTTGTTCACCAACTTCTCCTTCACCATAGGCTGAGCCCAAATCCCAACCAGCACATCCGTTGTGTTTTAACAGCTGCACACAGAGCACCCTGTGCTTGCTTGTGCTCTCAGCTCCAAGGTGATGTTGATAGACTCCAGCCAAGGCCCTATGGACATCACAAATCTCAGTTTCACCACCATCTCCTGATTACTGAAGCTGTATTGCAGCTTGGATGTCATTACAGGAAGATATAATAGTGCTACCTACAAATATCTTCATCTTTAAGATGGGGAAAAGGATGCAAGTACCTACAGTTATTTTTTAAAATTGAATGAAATCCTACAGTATTTAGGCCTGACAGAGTTGGACTTAAATGTGTAACATTTAAGAGGTGACCAGCCCTTAAAAGAAGATTCTGTCCTCACTGGATGGGAGGCTCAAACTAGATGATCTTTAAAGGTCCCTTCCAACCCAAACCATTCTACTATTCTCTGAAATCAACAATCAACAGTTTCCCAAAGAAGTTAGGGCTGGAAAAGCCCTGGCTACAAAGCCCATTCTTCCCATGGCCGGGCTTTTCAAACCTGCTTTTGCAAACATGAACAGGTGGGAGTTGTTGGAAATGGTCAGTAGAGCATCACTTGTTGACTGGCAGCAGGTACTTGTATAACTCAGGCACTGAATCCAGGGATAGATACATTGACAAGGCCTGAGCATCCCACAGGTGGCTGCTGAAGGACCAATGCTCTGCATCACTTGAGCTAAACAAATGTGAAATAATTAAGATGCAGGTTTTTTGGGTTTTTTTTTTAGTAGTTTATTAATATCCTGGGCCAAACTGTGCTCTCAGTCACCTGAGTCTCCTCAGGGAGAGGAGCCTGCACAGTGGGGTTACGAAAACACCAGGAAGGCAAGGACAGGGAAAGAGCTACGGAAAAAAAAAAAAAAGCTCTTATATCCTTCACGTAGAAAGACTGGATGGAAAGTAAAGATGGGTTGGTGAGATTGAGTGTTCTTACTTAAACAATGGGTCTAATCCTGGAACGCGCTGAGCGCATCTTGAACTTTTCCCAGCTCCTCCAGCTGGCGTTGACGCTGTCGGGAACTTCGCACAAAGAGAGGACGCAGTTCAGGCTTGTCAAAGGTTTTTCAGTGTAAGCTCCCACCCACCCACCCCCGACTGATAATTTGGGTTTTGATTAAAAAAAAAAAAAAAAATGAGTCTGAGGGAAATCTCAGCCTCGCTCAGAAAGGAAAGGGAGAAGGCGCTCATCTGGGGACTGCCCAATGGGTCAGACTTGACTTCTCTATAAAAATTATGTAAAGAAAATGTTTAAGGAGTTGTGTAAGAGTGATCTCCTTGCAGCCAACTCCAGAGGCAATAAACAAACATGGGTTCTGTTCTCTCAGCCAACTAATACACACTGAGCTCTCACTTAAAGTGTCAGGAAGAGCTGCAAATTATTTATATGCTTTGGATACATTGGGAAGCTCAAGGCATTGACTTCCAGTTGCCTAACCAGTAGATGAACCCATTCCTAGCAAACAAGTAACGTTATTGCAGCTCAGGATATTCTATTATCTTATTCAGCAGACATGGATCTATCAGCCAAGAGAAAAGTAGCAGTGAGAAGAATAGGTTCCAACATCACTAACCCTTTATAGACTCCAGGCAACAAAAAGCACAGCCTTGACCCATAGCATAGCTGAGGCCAGGCTTCCTATTCCAGCCGGGAAGCATTGAGTGTTTTGCCTTTACTTTGGATGAATTTTGCTGAGACAATCCTCCAGAAACCCTTAAAATGAGAAATAAGTGTCTAAAATAGCGAGATCTCTCCCTTCAAGCCAAGCCCATAAAAACCCCACAACTACATTTCGTTCCCGTTATCCGTCCTGAAACTGCAACAGCTGCTCAGATTAGGAAGGTTGTAGCTACAAAATCCACAAAGGAGTTAAGATCTCTGTTACAAGCTTCCCAACCCGTCACCCATTGTGTGATAAAAATCTTCCTAAGCAGGCACTCTCCTTTACCCTCAAGCACCTTCTTTAATTGTGTCTTTGGCTAAAAGCAAATCATCCTGCCTCTCTTAATATCAGGTTTGATTAAGTTAATCTTGATGTGATATCGCAAAATAATATTTACTGCTCTCCAATAATTTATGTAAATAGCTTCCCCTTTCACCCCAGTAGTGTGGGATGACAGGTGATTCAGTGCTGCTGCTCCACGTGCACATCTGTGGCCGAGGCAGACGCCTTCGAGCCGTGCCTCTGCAGGGCTCCTAATGGATCGAGCCTTGTGTTAGGAAAACATATGGCCCATGATGAGGGTGCAGCCCACCTTCCCCTTTGGCCTCAACCCCCCCCCAGCTGCTCCACAACTGAACAACAGAACGCTTCCAAATTTTATTTTTTTTTCCCCCCTCAAAAAAGTCCTTGGACAGCCATTATTATTGTATTTAACGTCATATTTTGTTGTTAGGTAAAGAAAGTCCCGCACACACACCAGTGTCCAGCTACCACGAGTAGTTTCCAACAGGCTGAGGTACCACTGAAGTCAAAACAAGCTCACTCGGACAAATTCACACCACATCACCACCACAGCCACCACTGCTCCTCTCAGATTTAAGAGCAGCCTGAAGTCAGTAGAGACAGGCTGAGATAAGGAGGGAGATAGGAGGAACCACATATGTGTAAATAACCACCTGCAATCACGGGTGACCTGCCAGGGAGGAAGTCCAAGCCAGACACAAACTACTCGAGGCCTCAGACAGGAGACATGGTACAGCAGGAGCAGTTGACCTGAACTCCGCTCTTAGAAGTTGGATTCTGCAGGGGAGCTCGACTCCACCACAGCAGAGCATGTGCTAAGCTATAAACAAGCTTTAGTAACCTCTGCACTCAGGGCGTGCCTTGGTTTTCAGCAAACATGTCCCTTGGAGACCTCCATATGCATGGAAGACCCTGCACCCAAACTGAGGGCTTGCACGGGGTTGTGATGACCCCCAAGGCTTGCATGGGGTCACAACGACCCCCCCTGAACAGGCAGATGGGGACCACAGGGAGAGAGCAGGACAAGGGGTGCTGAAGCAGCAGTGAAAGGTAACCACTCTGTGCTCACCCTCTCCTCTCTGTGGTGGGAGACCACGATGCTTCTCAGGTTACATTTGAGTAGCATTTACTATCCTGCACCATTTCCAGCCCTCTCCCTACCCTCCTACACTCCATGGGAACATCCCTTGCAGTAACAATCTCCCCATCTCCATGGCTCCAAGCGCAGAACCCGACCTTGCATGATTTTGAACAGCATTTTGAACACCATCAAACCCTTAACCACCACAAATGCAGCAACCATTATGCACTTCTACCTCCAAACAGCTTCCACCTGATCACAACTCTGAATATGCACTAGACCTTTTTTTTTCTTAAGCTGCTTTTTCTGGGCATGCATTTACAAGACAAGGCACTTTGGAGCAGGCACCTATTGATTGGTGGGAGGGTTAGGAAATAAGCCAAAGGGATAGCAGCGTGTTTTTCTTCGTCTTGCTTCATCTACAACAGCTCACGTCCTTTGATTCCTTCTTTAGAGAGTGTGTAAGGCTTGTACAACACCACTAAAAACTCCACATCCTTCCTGCACATGAAACACGAGGCATCTGCTGGGAAGGCAGTTTTCCTCCTATTACCCCATTTCTTGTGGGAAGCGCTTCCATGGCTGCTTGTAACTCATCCTTGCAAATAAGAACGCCAATTAGTGTCCGGTGCAATGATGATGTGTATGATCGTGAGGAAGAAAGCGAGAGGGGACAGCTGTCCCCTGGAAACTCGATTGAGATTACCTACTCATTAGTACCAGACCATCGAAGCAGCCACCAGATGGTAACAACTTCCAGTCAATAATGTGACATGTTTTGCAATCGCCAAATCCCTTTGCAAAAAAAAAAAAAAAAAACCCAAAAAAACCCCAAACCAAACAAAACAAAAAAAAACACAAACAAAAAAACAAACAAACAAAAAAAACCAAAAAAAAACCCCCCCAAAAAACCCAAAAAAAAAAAACAAAAAAAAAAAAAACCAAAAAAAAAAAACCAAAAAAAAAAAAAACCAAAAAAAAAAAACCAAAAAAAAAACCAAAAAAAAAAACAAAAAAAAAAAAAAAACAAAAAAAAAACCCAAAAAAAAACCAAAAAAACCCAAAAAAAAAACAAAAAAAAAAAAAAACAAACAAAAAAAAAACAAACAAAAAAACCCCCAAAAAAAACCAAAAAAAAAAACCAAAAAAAAAAACCAAAAAAAAAAAAAGAGGGCAGGACAAATCTTATCGCCTGAGCACTTGGGCAAACTGGTGGAAAGAGCTGGAGAAGCTTGGCAGCAGCTGGAAGCAGGGTTTGTCTGCACTTGTTCAGCCCAGCAGCGACGGGAGGGAGTCAGGCGAGTGTGTGTGGAGCTGTATTGGATTTGGGATGCTCAGGTTCAAGCCAGGACCGTGGAGTGATTCACATTCCTCCCCTCCTGTGCTCTGTGATCCTCCACAGCAACAGGAGCTTAATGATGCTTTCTGTGCCTTGCAGAATGCTCTCGGGTCTGTGGCTGGATTTTGGTCATTTCACAGTAAATCTAGAGCATCTCTCAACTTCCATAAAACTGCTGCAGCTGTCTGTGTTTCCACTGCACACTGATCTAGCCCTGGACAAGTAACTGTGTATTAGTAATCCCAGCTGCAGGGAGACACTGGACTAGGAGAGGCAATATCCAGCCTGTGCAGAGGTTTGCAGTAAAGCACGGTAATCTGTCTTACTCCCAGCTCCACAGTATTTCTCATCAGTGTGAATTTCTCACAGACCAGCTGCTTTAAAGTGAATATCCTCCCTTCCCGGTGCTCACAAGTAAGTTGAAGTGGATCACCTGAAAATTAATTGTGCAGAGCAACTGCTGTCTCCATGAAGAGCCTGGTGATACTGAAACAGCATTTACACAGTACTTTGAAATAAACAGAAGAGAAAGTTTCAGAAAAGCACCTGTGTCACATTTTGTTAGGTTTGGGGTGGTTATTTTCTCCCCTCCTTTTTTGTCTAGAGCTAATTTCAGAATCTCTGCATCTCACCTGCACATTTTTGCAGGTTCTGACTTCTGATTTCGTTGGACTCTCTGTCCCTGCAGAGCTGGAGCAAAGCCCAATAAAGGCAGCAGGAAGATTTTCCTCTACTTCATGGGGTTTTTGATCAGGATCTGAGTGCATAATCTCTATACAAATACAAAAAAAAAAGAGCTACTGTCATAGGGCACAGCTATGCAAAGGCTTCCCTCAGACCTTTAAGCCCACCTCCTAGAGAAAGGCAAACATCCACTCAGAAAGGGCTTGTCCCAAACTGAGCTGCAGAGCATCAAACCCAGATTACCACTGGGGAGAATACCAGATATCCTCCAGCAAAACCCAGGTCTCAGCTGTAGAACTCTGTTTGCAGCAACAACAGTAACTCCTGACCAGCAAGTCCATTGGACAGGGGACTGAAAAACAACCAGGATGACCTGTACATCTGGAAGATGCTTCAAGCTCTGACCAGTGCCTTTAAGGCCATAGGAGGTGTCAAACAATGCCTTCTCCCATGCACAAAGTAATCTCTGATCGAGAGTTCCTACTAGCTAAGGTATGAGGAGCTGGTCCTTGCACTGCCCAGGAGGAAGGGGAGATGCCCACAGGAAGCTGTGAGGTGTAAAAAGTGCTTCAAAAAAAAAAAAATCAAAGTATTTAAATTGTCTCAGAGCTCTCCTCCATAAAACTACACAAGAGCAGAGACAATCCACGGAAAGCAGATAAAACTTGGCACACGGAGAGCCTTGAAATCACCAAGCCCACAAAAATGCTGCAAAAGAACTCAAAACCTGTCAGAGGGTATAGCCTTCGACTCGACTGATCCCCTCCCACCTGTACCTGGCTTTTAGCTTCACCCTTTAGAGCCAGAACCTTCAGCCCACTAAAGCTCAGGCTGCATTTTGGGTCACAAAGACAGCTCAGGGAAGGTCTAATGCCAGCTTCTTGGGAGCGCAGCAGGGACCCCCTCGGCTCTCCCTTGCGACACAAGCCAGGGTTGCAACAGCCAAGACCCCTGACACAACATAAGTGCTGAGCCTCCTTACAGCAGCACCTTAAGGTAAGAAAAAAGGTTCAAGTACTCATCCTAGATGCAAAGAGGTTGCTTGATTTAGTGCACAGCAGGGGCACGCACATCTGAGCCAGTGCCAGCGCGAGAGCGCAAGTCCGGGTGCTGGAGGTAGAAACTGCTCACGCAAAGGAAACCCGAGGCAGGGTCACAGAACAGCCCTGGGGAAGCCCAGGCTGGTGTCCCCTGTGCAGGCATTGGGCTTCAGCAGGGCTGGGATCTTGCCCCATAACTCCAGTTGCAGGTACCTCTGTGCCCGTTGCGACACAAGGCAGCTCTCAAGCCTCGTACCTCCTGACTTTCACACAGCCAACGATGGCCCAGCAAGCTGTAAACCTCTTAAAAAAGGTGCAGAGCTTCACAAAAGCCTTCCCTTAATACAGTATTTGCACCAGGCCTGCAGTCTCAGCAAGCAATATACCATCATAAAACCCATTCTCATGCTGTTACAAAACTCCTCATCAACACCCGCCGCTGCCCTGGTAGGATTTTATTTGCCGTGTTACCCAAACAAGGAGGGTACATTCCAGTTGCACAAAATGCAAACGGGGAGCCCTGGGCCATTTTACCACCCGCGCAGTTAATTACACCTGCAACAGCCAGCAAAGGGTTGGGTGTAGAGGATCCAAGCTCACAGAGACACGAAGACTGGTTGGCACCAGGAGGCACATCCCACCAGTGCCCTGTATCACAAGCTGGGCAAGGCATGAGTTAATTTTTACAGATTGGGTGTTCATGAGCCTTAATGGAATTTCTCAGTTTCCTCCCCTCCCCCCCCAGTGACTTCAAAGTTCCCTCACACTCAGTTGTTTCTCTTGTTTGGTTGTTTTGTTTGGGTTTTTTTCATAGGTTACTATGAAGCGAACTTGGAACATGAAATTAAGGTTTCAAACTTGTAATGTCCATGAGCTGAATGGCAGGTGAGTTGGAAAGAGATGTTCCCTAAGGTGCCTTCCAACACAAACCATTCTATGATTCTGTGAAACTTATTTCAGAGTTCAGTGAGAACCCCTCAGATTTTAACCACATTTTGACCATTCACCAAATTCCTTTTACCTTCCTGACATGCTTCCAGATGGACTTTTGCTTTTCTAGCCCTACTAAACTTAAAGGCAAAAGCAGTGCCTGGCATAGAGACAGAAAAATAAACATTGGCCTTCTACAAACCTATATTTAGGGCACTTCCAGGGTCTGGTTTCAGTGACCAGTTCCCTTCCACTTGATTTTGCTTTCTCCACATTATTGCTCTCCCAGTCATTCAGCTCAATCTCTGAAAAATTACTCTTTGTGTTTTTCTGTACAGAAATCTCATTCTAAAGAAAGGCCAGCATGCCTGCACAATTTTCTTGTACCATGAATGTGGAGGGCACAGAAGAATTAAGAACAACATAACCCTACTAAATAAAGAAGAGCCTACTTGATTAGCTGCTAATTGAGAACTACATGGCTCTTAGTACTGAAGATTTATTTCTAATAGCTTTGGGGATACAGGCATACAAAAACCCTTGTCAGTTTGGGTTTGGTTGGGGTTTTTTTCTCCTTTTTTAAATAGTAGTACAGTTGCATTCCACATACATTAATATTATACCCAAGGAAAGGAAAAGACAAGATGAAGTTATCCAGAACTTTTATCTTGGCCCCTTGCCATTACGTACCAAGGCTGATGTGTGCTTCCTGTCATGGGGCTTGGCCTTTCTGGCAGAGGCTTGGGGAGTGGTGGGAAGAGATGATAGGAGAAAAAGAAGTTGCTGGCTCCCATAAGTCTATAATTGACTGACACAGCCACTTACGGAAGCGTTACTGCTCGAAGGGGAGTGCTCACAGTAAACTGGGTTACTGGGACTAACCTAAACCACAGGTAATTCACCATTACAATTTCCCCATCCCCATTGCCCCCAGTGGACCCAAAGCTCCATCAGACAGAGCTCCAACTCAAAGGGTTATCCCATGCCATGGACACCCAAACCTGTGAGGTTTGGTGCAGCAGGAAAGTTTGAGGGACCCAGCATCACCCCTAATCCATTAGGAGAGGCGGTTGTTATGGATTCCTGCCCTAAAATCCCAGCCTTTACCAATGCACTCTCTGATACACCCTCACTGCCCCACGACTCCAGATGTGTTGCCTAACACCAGGCATTTTGGCTGATGGATCTCTGTTGACCACACAGGTGTTTCCTAGAGCTGCAGATCAATTTCTAGGAAATATCCCAAGAAATACTAAGCAGAAAAAAAGATAACAGTCTTACAGACATCAGTTCCTATAGTGGTTCTACTCCTAGAGTTGATGGCCCACAAAGATGAGACAAGCCAAATACTTGAAGGTCCTCCAGCTTTATACCCAATATACTTTTATTCCCAATGCACCAGGAAAATTGACTCTTCCTGGGCTGGAAATAGATACTGCAGCCTTTGCCAAAACCACTTCCATGGATTTGTACATGCAGGCTCCCAGCATTAATGTCCACAGGTGCCCATCACAAGCTCCCTCCACTGGTACTGAAGTTGAGGAAAGTTTTACCATTATCAAGCAAATTTTGGGCTTTTCTTCACAAGTTACTACTCAAATAACATGAGGCTACATGGGGAAAAATTTAGCTTTTGAATGTCTAGAAATTGGCATTCAGGTACTATTTAACCACCTAGGTTCTCTTCAAACTTAGGATCAACACTCATAATATTACTTCAGCCCCCACATCCAGCTGAGTGTGATCCATTTTGAGCAGAAAATTTAAAATACCCGACCTACTCATACTTTGGATGTGTTAAAAATAATCTACAATAAGCATAAATCTGATGGAATGCGCTCAGATTTCAATGCACAATTTTATGAGGTTATTAAAAAATAAAAATCTCTGAAGAAAACTTCTTTCTGGGGTAATTCCCCCAGCTGAGCACGGCACCAGGAAAAAGTAGTTCATCCCAGTTGGAGTTGGGACTTAACCACAGTGTCTTGAAACAGATCCAGATCTGTTCCCCTCCTTTTTGGGGGGTGTAAAAATATGGGGTTTTGCTCTGACCTGGCAGAGAAGAGAGGTAGAGGTAGCATTCAGATGAGGGGTTGCATCTCAGCTCCCCATGAGAAGGATGAGGTGTTTGTGTGGGGAGTGCTGGTCCTCGACCACCACTGAGCTGCCTCATGGACCACTCTCCACATATACACTCATGCCACGTGTTAATACACAAAAGTAATGCTTTCTCAGACCTCTGGATATTTTACTTCATCTCAGCATCACTTACAGCTGCCATAAATCAAGCGGTTCCCCCCCCCCTCCTTCTCTAACATTTTATAAACTGCAGAAAGTTGGAGTGTATTTTGGCCCAACAGCCTACATATCCCCATAATAAATGCCTCTTCTAATGTTGCTTTATTTTATCAATATTGCCAGACTTCTTAATGGGACTCTAAGCTCCTGACTAACAAAATATATTGTCTGTCATATTCTGTATTTATTTTTCCTGCAAGGAACAATGATGCTCTATCAGCACCAGCGCCGGGTAACGGAGGTCAGAGCCCATTAATTGGAAAAACACACGGTCTGACCAGCCAGTCCCACACCCTGATGGATAACCAGCACCCAGCTCACAGCCACCCCTTTTTGGGGCTGTGAAGAACCTCTGCAAGAGGTTCCCAGATGGGGAAACACCACCTAAAGGATATTTTACAGCACGTTACGGATGAGTTTTGGGGAAAAGCAAAAAAAAAAAAAAAACCTCCAGCCAGGGTAGCACAAGGTTGGCTTGCCTTCAGGAAACGCCTGGTTGTATGCAGCAGCTGTGGTGCGAGTAGTACAACAAATTCACTTACTGAATGACAACAGCTTTATTGGCAAGCCAATTCAATTAAAGCCACTGCAACCAACAAAGTCGCAGGCAGCGCTCGCCGCATAACGAATATGGAATCATGCCTATGTTTCCCCAAGTGCCCTCAGCCCTCCCTGTCCCTCTGCATGAGAGGGAAAGGGATGAATGAATTAGGCTCAGATGATGGTAATTAATGGCTTGGCTGTCAGAGAGGCATTTTGTCGGCCCAGTGGTTGAAAGCTCCATATTACAGATAAAGTCCCAGCACTGCTCAGACAGGGCAACCCTCCTCCCGTCACAGTGGGAATGGGAAAGGCTGGGGGTGGGGGGGGGCAATGTTGGTCTGCATTGATCAACCTTGCTTGGTATTGATAGGTAAATAATATGTTCATTTTTCATTTTCACAAAACACATCCTTCGGGCTACAGTTACAGGAGCTCTGACATGAGCTTATTAAGAAAAAAGTATCCTTAATGCTGGGCTAAACACAAAACAAATATTCTTATAAAATATACATAAGAATTCGTTTTAGCCTTCGGTAAAATAGATAAAACCTGGAATTTTTTTCTTTTTTTTTTTTTTTGGAACACTGAAACTTTTATTTCTAAGGCAACATTTGAGGCCTCCCCAGCACACACATGCATGAGACTCATTTTCTACCCTCACTGAAACTACCCAGGTTTCATTGCCTCCTGTACTATGACAAATAATTAATTGATGCTGCCCACCTAAAATGACAGGGTACTGCTTTCCCACACATTTCAGAAAGGGAAGAAAACGAGCCTTAGCTCCTAAGCTCTCAAAATATCTTGCAAAGTTTCTCTCATTAACTTATTTATGAATAAGTAAAGAAAAAAAAAAAAAAAAAGAAAAGAGGGTACTGAAAGCTGCTGGGCAAAACCCTTGAAGCCACGGGGAGTTTCAGTAACACAGTGGTGGTGGTCAGATCATCACCCAAACCTGCACATCCATGGGCACATGGCAAGCCAGAGCACATGTCCCACCTCGGGCAAGCCAGCTTTGCTCCTGGCTGGTGGTACCCACCTCCACCCCTCACAGCATCCCTCTTGCTACAAAGGGCAACCAGGCTTCATTAATGTCAATTTTTCTTTCCATGGAAAGAAGAAACCTTTTAGAGACACCTTCCCGCTCTCCTTCCCCCCCTCCTCGCTTCCGAAGAGTCAGCTCCAGCTCAGAGGTCCTCAGAGTTAAATACAGCCCCAAACCCCACATCCCTTTTTAACATGGAGTGGAGGCAAATTGAATTCAGAGCAGCAACCAGGAAGCGCAGGGAGTTCTGGGCCTTCCTTCAAGTTTCTCCTTATGAAATAAAAATCTCCTCCTTTCGGAGCGCGCCAGCGTAATTGCCTGACTGCTTTCCATGTCAAAGTGACCAATACTTCCTGCGCCTCTGGGAATGTGAAACTGAAGAAAACATCACTCATTTGGACATTCATTATGTGACTCGTTATTGTACATTAAACATTTGTATCCTTAAAATAATGGCCTCGCTATTACCAGCCACAAGATTCCCACTTCTCCGCTCAGTTCAAAGATGAGGGCGTCGCCAGAGCTCCAGTGGGGTGACACCCAACACTTAGGGGACCATACCTCTAAGTGGAAAATATTCCTGCTTTGTTTGTGCCGCAGAAAACAGATGCCTTTTCATTTCCAGACAGCATTTCAATATTCATTAAGCAGCAGACTAATGGCACAATCCTTAATCGCTCAAACAAGAACTGATGAGCGCAGCTCCGGGTCCACAGGAGTCAAGGATGATGTTTTAATGGATAAGCCTTTATCTTGCAGTCCTGGCTGCTGGGGTTATTCAAAAGCTAAAGCCCTGTGCCTCGTGCTACAGATGGAAGGGGAAGCCAAAATAACTTCAAGATGTCCTTATGTTTTCTCCCAGTAACAACACCAACTACACCTCTGGCCACCACTGGCCGTGGTAGGACCACAGCAGAGGAAGCCAGGATGCACTGGGTGGGTGTATAGCGGGACAGTCACCTAACAGTGCAAAGCCACAGTCCTGGTGAGTGACTCATTCCCTGGGAGAGGCAATCCTGAAACAAGCTTGCAGGAGACCGCAGCTGCCACCGGGCATTTTCAAACCAGTCCAGCCAGTTGTAGGTTTGCCAAAAAAAAAAAAAAAAAAAAAAAAAAAAAATTGTAAAGCTGACCTTTGCTGGCATTTCCAGAGGGGAGGAGGGTGGTTTGTGGGAGAGATAGAACAGGACTGTGGTGTGTCCAAGTACAGGGTCCCCCCTGTCCCCCCAGCAGGAGATGGGGGGGGGACACCATGCATACTGGAGACAGACCCTTGTGACCCAAGAGACCTGAGCTGAGCTCAGCAGACCCCAGACATACACTTGGTGGCACTGGATAAGCCTGTCCCACTGCTTCCATGAGGAGGAAAAAGGAAGAAAATGTATCCCCTGGGCTGAGTGTCCTGCCTGGAGCCAAGCCAAGGGAGAGGGTGGGACCAGAAGGAGAGGGTGGGACCAGAAGGAGCTGGTCTGGCTTTGGTGCAGGACCAGCACCTCCTGCGCTTTCTTTCATCCACCACAGTTACAGGCAGGACCAGCTGTGGAGGTCCCTCAGCTCCAAATCCTCCTGCCCACCTTCCTCCAGCCCCATCCTGCCACTTGCAGGAGAGGGGGGAGGCCCTTTCAACAGCAAAATCCAGCAGTTTTTTTACAACCTGATCTTCAGTGACCA
The DNA here is from genome assembly GCF_009829145.1 of Chiroxiphia lanceolata. Classification (NCBI taxonomy): domain Eukaryota; kingdom Metazoa; phylum Chordata; class Aves; order Passeriformes; family Pipridae; genus Chiroxiphia; species Chiroxiphia lanceolata. The sequence goes on from NC_045639.1 coordinate 3,181,675, forward strand.
CATTTGCTTCTGCAAGGTCCATGCTACTTCCCCAAGGTAAAGAGGAATTAGCCCGTCGTGGTTTCATTCCTGACTCACCAGCGAGAGAAACACCAGTCGGGGTACAAAGCTGCCCATCAGAGAGGTTGAGCATTCCCTCCCTTTCAGCAGTTCTAAGAAATGCTGCTGTTTCAAAGCAATATATTTTGGTGAATTTTTTAGTTTACCAGCACTTAGGGACCTCCAATGAGCTTCAAATCCCCAAGACAAACCTTCCCGAAACTTAAAGCCTTCTGCCCAATGCAGCAGTGAAATACAGCCTTTCCCAAAAATATGAATTTCAGGTACAAAAAAAAAAAAAAAGAATATATTTCTGCCAAAAAAATGGGACTACACATCATCTCACAACGAATAAACCAGCACAGACCTTGCCTCCAGCTCCAGAGCTGTGTCTTCAAAACAGCACTACACAACCCTGCACATTTGTAACACCCAAAATACTTCTCTTGCTCAGATGAAGGGCTAAGCTGAGCCTGTGGTGCCAGGGAGCAGAGAGGCTTTCCAACAATCTAATGCATAGTCCACACTAAGCTCTCCCCTCTGGCAAACGTGGGGGAGAGACTGTGATATAATAGATATTGCAGGTGCCATACCGTGGGCACGGGGAGATCCTCGAGAGATAATGTGTATTTGCAAAGAGCTACGGTCTTAAAGGCAGGAGTGCTTTGCAGAGGAGCAGGCACAGGTACCACTCACCTTCCCACGGAGAGCAGCTCCCTGGTGAATGTCCCATCCTCTCCCTCAGGAACAATCCAAGGCGATCACACAGATGAGCAAGTGGAGATGAGGTGCCACCCGAGGCTCAGCATGGTGCACGAGGGAAGTTCAGCTGGAAGTACCTCATAAAAGCCTCCATCTTCTCTAAGCTCAGCAAGGACATCCCCTCTTTTCTCCCAAAGCAGCACAGTTTTGCTCCCCTGTACCCAGAGCCTACCGGGTACCCACGGAAAGCTGGCACTTCTAAGCACCGACCTTGCACAATCCCAAAGGCTTTTTGAGCCAGATAAATGCAAATGAAGGCCGCAGGCAGTGCCTCCCAAGTCCAGGCAAAGAAGCAAAGCCAGCTCAGGTGCAGGCAGGAGGCTGCAGGGGCCCCAGTACCCCACACAGTCACAGCTCACTCAGTGCAGGGGACCCTCTAGGATATACACAGAGCATCGAGGCAAACCCAAAAATGCTTAAGCTTCTCACCCGAGGAACACAACTTGCTGCTTCTCCTTCCAAGCTCAGCTCCAGCCCTCTGCTCCCAAACTTACTGCTGGCCTGTGCCTTTATCAACTGCCTCGCAGCCCTCAGAAGAAGGACAGCAGCTGGAGAAGTGGGCGGGGTGCCCCACCTGAGGGCAATTAAGGAATGGTCAGAGTGGCCACAGCTGAAGGCAATTCCCATCCCTGGCCAAGCAGGGCAGCCCTGAATGCTTTCTGAGCACAAAGGTGATTAGTGGGACAGCTTTCTGAATCCTAAAGGACGGAAATTTGTCTCCTCCATCCTCTCCATCTCTGTCCAGGTATCTTAGCTGTTCCTAGGATGGCTCCTGGCCCATCCCTGGGGCTGTCAGTGAAACCCGTGACCTGTAGCAAGTTCTGCCCACCCAGGTCAGATCCTACAGCCCCAGTGAAGCCCCAGCAAGTGCTGATATCTCCCTTGGCTCACTGATGGAGACAGTATGCTCCAGTGCCCCTTCTCCACAGGTTTCCCAATTAAAATCATCCAAGAGTTGTTGTGTTTTGGGGACATAAGCTCACTCTTCCAGCTGAAGGTGACTGTGCTATCAACACACTGATTCTTTTCATCATACCCAGTAGAAATTCTTGCATGATATCAATAAAACCTTGCAAAGCACAGACTTGAGTTGAGCAGTGGGGAGGACAAACTCCTTCAATCCAGAACTTACAGTGTTCACCAAGGGTTAATTTTTTTTGAACCATCAGCATTGAATTTTCTAATAAACTGGGAGCTGTGACCTGTTAGGGGCTCACCAGGAGTCCCGAGGTGTGGTACCTCACGCTGGGCATCACCGCCCCACCTCTTGTGCAACCACCAGGTTTCAACAGCACAAGATTTCGGTGGAAGGTCACCAAAAACCCCTCAGTGCTCACCTCCTATTGAAAGAGACCTGTCCTGAGACACCCCACACTGATTTGGGATGCCTTTACTTCCTCCTCACCTCTCCTGGCTTGTGCTCTCTTTTCTCCCCACGCCCCTCTGCAGTCCACAGAGCCAGCACATAATTGTATATCAACTAAACATCCTCCCTTCTTCTAAAAAAGAAAATATACAATATACATCTGCTTTAATCACGGCTTAAAGGCATTTGGGACTCTGAAATTATAGAAGGTATTAAAAGAGGCATTGCCAAACTAAAACTCCCCAGCCTTTAGCAACCCTGGAACCAGACAGGGGGGGGAAGAGCAGAAGGAAAAGCCATGCTGAAGAAAAGTTATTTTTTTTCCATCAAGCTGCCAAATTATCCCTGAATGTAAAGCCTGAAACAATGCTGGTCATGAGGGAGCAGGCTCACCACACTGGCCCCTCAAGCTGCCCCCACTCCCTGGGTTTGGCAGGGGGGCTGCTTTCTGAGAGACCCCTGGTTGACCACGGCGGGCCGAGCGTCCACAGGGCAGAGCCAAAACACCCCGGTCATTAACTACAGGTTAATCATATTTACTGCAGCTCTGTTGTTCCAAGGTTCTCAGACAAAGGCTAAATTCAAGAAAACTTAAAAAGAAACAGATCTTCTGAGCTGATTTATTGGTAATGCAATTAGGATGAGGGAGACAATCTAATTACCAAGGACTCTCACTTCTCCCCCCCCCCCCCCCCCCCCCCGCCCCGGTCCCCTCCCCAAGCTGATTTAAAGAGGAAGCTCTCAGTGTAGTAACTACTTTCTGGTTTACTTTACTTCTTAGCACAGCAGTTGTTGAAACAGCTTCAGTGTTTTCCCAGCTGCATTTTTGTGTCAATACTAAGAAAGGGATGAAATAGTTCGGACATGTCAAAGGAGGGGAAAAAAAAGAAGGCACTAATTTGAAAAAACACCCCCAAAATATTTCAGAGGAGCTAAAAATGCACCCGAGGCTGCAATGTGATTGAGGAGAGGCCAGAAGAACAGATCATGCATGTGGCTGTCCCCCCACTTCCCAGAAGAGCACGTAGGAAAGCACTGATGGAGTGCCAGGACGGTTTGCCCTCAGGTCTATCCCATGCAGATAAGTAATCCCGATGGGAACCGGTGCCACAAAACCTTGCATTTAGTCCGGCTTGGTGGTGCAAGGCGTTCAATCTGCAGCAGGGAGGTACCAGGAGGCACAGCCAGGGTTGGCTCTGGGTGGGCGATCGCCAGGCTGCGAGCCCAGCATCGGCAGGGCTGGGGCTGCAGTGATTAATGCACATTAAATAATAACAGTAACACAAATGCAAAGCAGCTTCTCAGCTGCAGACCCTCACTTTCCACTGCAAAAACCTCCTGCAATTCAGAGCAATACACTGTGTGCATCTTTAGCTGCTGCTTGTTATTTATCTCTCCACGAGCCTTGAAAGATTCCTATGTGTGTTACAAAGAAACCCTCATTCTGTTATTTTTATTATTTCAAGCATGGCAATACCTGTGTAAGTGTGAGTTGATTCCCTATATCACTTATGTACCCCATGAGGAGGGAGGAAATGGTGGTGCACTGGGAGCCCATTGACCTCTTTGGAGAAGGGGAGTGGTTTTGAGGGATGGGTGGGCAGAGGAGGAGGAGAGATGCTGAGCATAGGTCCAGGGTGGGATGCAGGCAGTGGATAAAAGTGCACCTCCAGCAGCCCAAGCCCTTCTTCGCTTTGTGGGGCAAAGGCAGAGCAGGAGAGCCTGACACTGCTTTCAGCAAAACTAAACAGATTAAAAAAAAAAATCCAAATGCGCAACAAGACACCTTAAAAGCATTCCCACAGCCCTTTGCCAATCCACCTAAATCCTGACCTGGAAGAAAACACCCCACCTTGTCCCAGGCTCCAGTGAGTCATGGCAAAACCTGCCAAGCAGTGTGGGGAGAAGGGCCCCAGCCACAGGGGGCTCCTGGTGCAGGAGCAGCACATCCCAGCCAGGGCCATTGGCAAAGATCATCCCTTTCCTGGCTGCACCTCCCTGTCCAGGGGGGATTCAGCTCTACTTCTCACTGCAGTGCAAGAAGCAGTGTTAAAATTAATAAAAATGAACAATTTCCAGGAGTCCTACCAATTCTTAAAGCTGTTCACTGATTTTGAGGCTTCCTCTTAAATCCACACAAGTGCAACTCAGAGAGGGGTTCGGTCTCTTCCTTTAAAGAAGAACATAGGGATGCATGAAAGGAGAACTGAGCTGGCCCTGGGCTGCAGAGCTCCAGCCCCAGGGGTTATTGGAGCAGGTGAAAAAAAAAAAAAAAAAAAAAAATCAGACCTTGCACCATCCTCATGGTAAGGTGTAAGGGAGGTACAAAGAGAAGCACCTCTGGGAAGACATCTTGTCCCGAGCAGGACCCCTGCCACACTCTTCCGAAGGGAAAAAAAAAAACCCCATACCTGGAAAGACTCTTGCTGTGGCTGGATGTATCTGGGAGCCCTCGCCCAGCTGATCCACTGCAGGCAGCCCACGAGTAGGAGGGAGCACTCATAACCAGGCACAAGGCAGCCACTTGTGCTGCTGCAAATCAATCATTCCTTATTTCTCAGCTCGTTATCCCCAACCACCTCAAACACACATAGTGAGTATGCTCCAGCTTCATCCAGCCCCACAGCACCTCCCAAGGAGCTGCAGTCAAGCCAGACTGGGAGCCATCTCTGGAGTGATGGCAAGCCAGATATTGGGCATCACTCCAACCTGGATAAACCCTCCCTGCAGCCCTTCCAGAGCATTCCCAGTGACAGAGCAGCCTAGCTTCTGGGAGAGGCCAACCCTCCACGGGTGCTAATCCTGGGGCCTTTCTAGGCTTTGCTGGTGCAAACACCAGTGTGCAAGACACAAACAAGCTAAAGACTTTCCAGGGTTAAAGATAGAGGTTGGATTTGGAGGCAGCGCATTCCCAACCACTTCAACCAAGGCACAAAGGGGAGCTGAGGTTTTTTTTGTTGTTGTTGTTTTATTTTATAAAACAAGGTGCCACGTGATATTAAACGCTATTTCCAAGGCTGCCAGAGCCACCACGCACGGGCACAGACCTGCACCAAATCTCCCGGGGAGGTTTTACAATCACTTTCATGACTCGCTCACCGGCGGGGTTTTTGTTTCCCTGACACGTCACCCCTTATCTCAAGCCCGGCTGCAGGGGAGTGAAATCTGGTGTGGGACGCAGAGACACGGTTGTTCCCTTCCACGCGGTAATTGCAAGCCACGGGGAAGAACATCCTTCCTCATTTCGCAGCTAAAGGGCCACGTAACCACAACTGCCTTCCCGCCTTCCCGGTGGCGGCAGCGGCCGGCTGCGGAGTGGCGGGAGCGGGAGGATATCCCCTGCACAGATGTTCCCCCCCACACCACCCACACCGTGGTTTTGCAGGGAGAAGCTGGGGGGGGCTGATAAAGAATCCGGGTCAGAAGGATTTACGAGGAGCCTACTCCTAAAAAAAAAAAAAAAAAAAAATTGAGGGGAGAGGGAGGTTTAGGGGGCGCACAGCGAGCTTGGAAGCTGCGTGGAAAGTTATCACCAGGTTTGTCCAAGAGCTTTATAATGTCCTGATAGTTACCCTTCACCTTCCCACAAAAGTTCACTTTGTCAATGACGAGTGAGATTCCCATCTGTCTCCACGGCTGGATGATTTTTGGCCACGCGTGTACACACGATGCTCCAGGTGCTCCTACGTGGATTCAGGAGGAGGCGGAGGAAAAACACTCCTCAAAATGCCTCTTTTTATGGATCTCTGGGAGAGTTACTGTGGCGTGCCCTGCTCTAGCAGAAAAGGTTGGTTTGGTTGTTGGGGGTTTTTTAAATAGGTGTTTAATACTTGTTTGTAACAAGTGCTGAGCTCCCCCTCGGCGTGTCTGGCCAGCACAGCCACATAAATATTCCCAGCCTAACTAACCTATGGCCCCATACAGCTGCCCAGCTGGACCACTAACCCTGTTACCTGCTGGATTTATGATTCTTAAACAAAATAAAAGGGTTACAGGATTTCTTTTTTTTTTTTTTTTTTAAAAACATCCCTCAAAGCAAGGAGTCTGTTTCTCAGGGCCTGGCCAGCCCAGTGCCTAACGCAAGCATTACCCACCAGCATTTTATGGTCTTTGCTGGCTGGGGGCATCAGTGCTGCTTTAAAAAACAGCAATATTTCTTGTAAACAGTGGTTTGGAAACAAGTGTTCAACTGCCAGAAAGAGAATAAGGAGATAGACTTGGGATGAGAAACAGCTTTCAGTGCACAGCTCAGACCCTGTCCAAGCTCAGCTGTGGTGTCCAACTGGAGACCATGATTTTCCCTAAGAGATTAACCCAACCTTGGGAAAACCCCATTATCTCATGCCCTGAACCCCAGGCAGCAGCTGAGGTAGGGGAACAGAACCCAACCCCAAAGTCACACTGCAGGGCCCCCATCCCAGTTTCATCCCCACAGTTGGAGAGATACTCTACAATGCTGCAAAACAAATAAAATCACCTAATGCCTGGGTTTCAAATGAACATATTTACCTGGTCTCCCTATTTTTACTCAGCCCATGGTGTCTGCACATTATATAGGAGAGCAGTATAATGCCCCTCTGAAAAGCAATCTTCCAGGGTAGGGCTTTTGTTTTATTTTCAACATTTGAAAAGACAATTCCAGGCTCCCAATGGCTCCAGCTGAACCAGCCCTTTTGTCTTTAAGGATGTGAAATGAGGGTACCACCTTTTCTCTGCTTTTTGAAAAAGTCCTGACCTTTCAACTCTAAAGCTGGATAGAGAGTGGGCCCAGCACTCAGAGGTTCTCTTTTTTTTTTAATCCCAGCTGTCCCCACCTTGCGTGTCAAGTCCTTCTCCTGGCTCAAGAATTTAACCTCCAGCATCTGACAAACAGCAAGGGTAGAGCCAAGAGCAGTGATTACACCATCTTCCAACTTCAGAGGGGAGGAAAAAAAAATAAATTTAAAAAGGCTCCAGGAAACAAGAAATGGCCAAAAAACCCCAAGCTCAACAGATATGGTTAAGCCTCAAATCACTCCCATTGTGAAGAAGTGCCACAAGCAAAGCACCCAAAAGCCCATGATCCCTCTGACACTGTGTGTTTTTTATAACCTATAACCAACAACACTGTTGGCAGCATTATGGCAGCCCAGAAGGAGATACAACACCAAGGACAAGGAGCAGGTTGTCCAGAAAATCCAAAACCACAGACAGGATCGCAACCGAGTGCTTCTCCTCAACCTGCAGGACACCGCTGTCACAACTGAGATGCACAGGGACCCAGCCAGCTGCTCTGGAGATGAAACACTTAAAACAATGCCCAGGGCAGGTTCTGACCCTGTTTTACACCACTGAAATCCCACTGTAACGCTCCTGGCTTTAGCCACGGGCTCCTCATTCGAATCCAGTGTGAACACATCCTCTCCTGCCCTCCGTAAGCACCAGCTCCTGCCTCTGACACCCAAACCCCACTCAGCATCCTCAACTCTGCCTTCAGCAGCTGCTTTGTGGCCTGACTTACTTTATTCTTTTTTTATTTTAAGTACACAGCACAAAAAAAACCACACACAGGCCAACTTCAGAGATATTCCCACTAGAAAAATTAAATACTCATAATGCTTTTTTAAAGTGAATTGGGCCCCTTAATTTGCATCTTATAATAAGGATGTTATCATACTGGTTTATGGCTCAGCTCTTTAGTTTCTATCTCTCAGGGGCTAGATTTCCCCTCATGAGTTCAATAGATGTCTGTGAACTAATGTAATTTTTTAAAAGGCTTTTCTTCTGTATTAACATTACAACCTTTATGAGTTAAAGGTTCTCCTTGCCGAAGCACGGGGGTGTGTTGGCATTCCAGAGCCAGGTTTTTTGGCGCTTTTGCCAGGAGGATGCTGCAACCTGGGGTTAATCCTGGGCAGCGGGTGGAAAACCTTCCTCACCTCCCCACACCGAGCAGAGCTCTCTCCAGTGTGCTCCATCTCTTACATTTGGCTTAATTATAAAACATTGTCACTCGAATATTAAAATAATGTTTAATACACAGAAGGGAATAAGCCAGTCCGGAAAAATGCATAAATTTCCCTGCACCTGCCCTGGTAGTCGCATGCAATGAGCTCTGTTCTCTTCCTCCCTTTCTGCTGAGTGCCTCTCAGAGCAAAGCTGGGAATACGCTTCCAAGAGCTTTTTAAAAGCATTTAAAAGGCAGGGAGGCTTTCCCCACCTCCGCGCCATCCTCTGATCCCTTCACCCTCGGGAGGGCGGAGCGAGCCCGGGGTGGGATTTGTCCTCCTGTCCCCTCCCAGCCCCGCATCCGTACGGCGGCACCCGGGTCTTCAGGAGAGGGGAAAACAGCAACAACTTGCCTAAATCCCAGGGGACGTTTTTAAACTTGCCCGAATTAGGGCCCAGGGGCGGATGCTCAGCGTTTCAAAACAGCCGGGCTCCGAAGTGCTCAAACACGCCGCGAGTAGGAGCGATGTCGAAAACGCCAGCCCCTGCTTTAATGTACCCCGGGATCATTCATCACGTCCACACCTTATTTTATATTGCCAGGCTCTGCTTTAAATAAGCTTTTTTTTTTCCCCTCCCCTTTAATCACTACAGCTGCAGAAGGTGCTGTCTCTTCGGTAGGGGAGAGAGGGAAGGGGGAAAAAAAAGAAAAGAAAAAAAAAGGGAGAAAAACAGCTAAAAGGGGATTTTAGGGAACAAAAAAGCCAAATGGAGCAGCCAGGTGCAGAGCAGCTTCCAAAGGGATGTTCCTCCCTGAAGTCTCCAAATGAAAAAGCCAAAGCTCAGGGGAGTGTGCCAGGCAGGCAGCAGGGAAAAGGTCTGTTGGAAGGAGAATATAAAAAATGAGTTTTATCCATAGTGGAATTAGGGGGACAAGGGGTGTTTGGGGACAGCAGTACAGGCAGGGGCCCCACTGCCCACCAACAGCAGGTTTCATGGACACAAGCCATGGAACAAGGGCTACCAGAGAACACCCTCAGCCCACAGGGAAGGGGGACAGAAATGTCACAGCCATCGGGCTCTGCTCGTCGATGTAGAGCTGCAAGAGGAGGTCAGGGAAAGGACAGACACTCACATGAAGAAATAAAAAGAAAGGTTTATTTAGGGCCCCATCCCCTGCTCCCTCCCTGCCCTGAGCGTCCCAGGTTTGCAAGGGCACAGCTATATATAAAGAGGGTTCTGGCATTCCCGTAGGCATTGCAGAGATACTCAAAAGAAGCAAGTTCAAAGCCCCATTTTCTGCTGCCTGCAGGTGTCCTTCACAGGAGGCCCCTGGCCACCAGGACCTTCACCCCACCTCTCATGTACAGATCCAGAGAAACCTGACAGAAAGGGTTAAGCAGCCTGTGGATGCTCTGCCTGTGCACTCTCCACCTGGAGCGGCTGCTCTCACAACTGGGAACCATTAAAGGTTTAGCATGAGCTGGTGCAGGTGGGAGAGCTTTTGGCTGCGGGCTCTTTGATGCCTTGGGCTTGGCAAGCTCTGGGGGATCATCTGCCAGACCATAGGGAGAGGCCACATCTTGCCAAGGGGACCCTGTCGCTGAGGTCAGCCCCTCACCAGCTCCACGGGGTTGGGCAGGGGTCTTACTACTCCAACTAAACCTCCTCATGGAGGGAAAAACTCCTGCCTGAGCCTCTGAGGTTGAACTGAGCCACACTGTGCCAGGGGAGGTGGGGAGCTCCAAAGGAATCACCTTCTTCGTGCCGCTTAAATTAGGGTGTTGCAAAACGTGAAAATAACTTGAAAGGCAGTAGCCCCAATTTATTAATAGCAAGTATTTATTAGCCTCCTTGATTTACAGTACGTTTCTGAAAAGTCATCAAGTCCATCACATTCTTCAGCACGGGGGCTGAGGTTTTTTTTTTTTTCTTGGTCAACACAATATGGAATATAGATCCGAATATGAGAAGCCAAACACAACCTTCATTTTGCATGCACATATCCCACCGACGGGAGGCCCGTAAATGAATCCTTGTATAGCCCTTAGACACATGCAGACATTGGGGGGAGAGGTGGGAGCTTCTATACATCACCACTGGAAAACTGGTCATGGAAAATTGCCAGGGAAGAGCCATCAGGGCTAGAGCAACCTTGGGAAGCGTCGCAGCACGCACACCCCCAGCCACGAAAAAAAAAGGTGGAAATCCACTTTATCATCTTGCTTCTGGGTTTTGATATGAGAAACTATCTGTCCGTCCATCCACACCCCCCATCACTGCAGTATTCGACGCTCGCACAGCACAGGCACCTCCACCCACCTGTTATCATCCCTATTCCCAGATTTTTTTCCCCCTCCCACGGGGGGTTTTGCCTGCCCAGCCGTCTGCCCACACCGCTCTGCCCATCACCAGGGCACAGGAGTGCCTTCCCCGCTGGAACCGCAGCCGAGCCAGCGTTCCCAGGGATCACATCCTGCTCATTACGGGAGGCCAGACGAAATTAAATTGGGGCCCACTGGTTCTGCCATCTGAACTTCATCACTGCTAAAGATGCAATAAAAGTAATGGCAACAACGAACGAGCCTCTACCAGATGTGTAACTCTATCCAGGGAGATTAAGAGCCATATTTGGGGTTTGGGTTGTTTTTTTTTATTGTTGTTCTCCCCTTTCCACAACTCCATCTTTCCTTGGGAACAGTTGATTACGTGGTCCCCTCTAAGGATGAATGTTAAGAGGGTGATTTTTGGGGGGAGGGGATTAGGATGGAAGGGCAGCAATGTTTAATTGACTTGAAGCAGGTACAACATACAACTGAATAATGATGCCTAATCACACCTGAAATGGGAAATCTGGGTGGGAGGAGAAAGAGAGAGTGAAAAAAAAAAAAGAAGCAAATGAAGCACCACTCATTTTTGGGGGGATTGGGGGGTGTTCAGCTCACTCCTCAATTAGATTTTATAGTGGAATCAGGTGAAATACCACAACAGAGCAGGGAGCCCTGGAACAGCAGTGATGTTTAGTAGGTCCTCTGCCTCACCACCAGAAATCCACAGGCAAAGGCTCATCCCTGGGTCTCACCAGCACCCAGAGAGCTCAAAGACACGCAGCAACACGAGAAATGAGATGAAAAACTAAAGTACAGAGCAAAGAGCACAGCTGGTAAAATAACCTCCAACAGCCCAAGGAGGATAAAGCTTCTCTCCACCTTCCCCCAGAGTCCAGCGTCACACTGCCACCCACCAACACCACAATGGTCCCCAGCCCAAGGCTGCTGCTGGTCCCACAGCCACTTAGTAGGACCCAACACAAAGCTGGGGTTGAAACAAAACACAGGGAGTTGTGTGGCTTGAAAACTCGTTCAAAGGATTTAGATCTGTTTTCAGATCCCTTCTGGAGAAAGGGTCTCTCATCTCTTAAGAGTCCACAACCCAAATGCATCGCAAATCCAAAACATATATTATTGTGAAAGCAAAATTTAAGTTAAACTTCACAGAATACTTGACCTCCACTGCATTTTAGTGTCAGGAAAGTGTGCTTAGAAATCAAACACAGCACAGTCAAATCACCTCCAAGTCTTTTTAAACTCAAAGCCTCAAAGCTAAGCTGGGTGATTCCCAGGTATCCCATCACTTACAAGAGGTTCTCAGCACAGACATTACACCTGTTTGTAACTTTAAGGCAACATGAATTCTGAAGATGTTTTAAAGTCCTAAGAGCTGGGAGAGAGTTTAACACCTATATTAAAAAATAGACATTTTAAGGACTATTTCGTTTTACCTTCAGCACTTCAGAAGAAGACAGGTATCACTTCTGTGCTTGGCAGAGCATATTCAGGCGTCACCTCTTTGTTATTTCCTGCTTTTCCTGGGAGAAACCCCTGCCTCATGCTGGCTGCTGAAGGAGAGACCAGCCAAGCCAGAGAAAGCAGAGCCCATCACACTTGTTCCACCAGGCAGAGCAGCACAAGGATGGACCAGTTACTCCAGAAGGCATCCATGAACTGAGCTTGGTCTGCACCCAGAAAAAGTAAGGATCAGACACCTCCAGAAACAGCCAGCTCACTCAAACCTCTTATAAAGCAGCTTCCCCTCTGGTCTGGGACAGGCCTGATGTAGATATGAACCAGGTGAGTCCTGATTTGCAGCCTGGAGGAGAGAGCAGAGCAACCCCCTTGGCAGTTAATAACTCAATTAGCCCTGATCTGACACAGCTGCTGGCGCAGATACCCCAGGGCAGGAGTGGGGGTGTCAGTAGCTAATGGAGCTGCTAAATCCCCACCAGTCGTGCACTCACAATCAATAGGATGTTTAATCCAGCAGGATTCACCCTTCCAAGGCTCAAAAACCCCTCATGAGCAGACACAGAACTGGTAGCACAGGGCTGGGATAGGAAGAACCTTTAAAAACATCTTCTAATGATAGAAAAAAAGCTGAGGGTGTGCGTTAGGCTTTTGGGTAGCTTGACCTCAAAGAACAAACCACCTCAAAGAACAAACCACCTTAAAAGAAGCAGCAATAGCTCCCTTTGGGTCCCTGTGCACCAAGTCCTCCAGGCTCCCAGTGTGGCACCCCTGGGAGGTGCTCCTTCCTCCCACCCCGCCCCCTTGCCAAATTTTAAGGTACCAAAGTGTCTGTGCTTGTACTGTGCCCAGACCACCATGAGAACTAGAGCCCAAGGCTTTAAAAAAAAACCAAAAGAGCAACCAGCACCCACGGAAAAGGCAACATCGTTTTTCCCTATGGGCGTTTCGCCAGGAGAGAGCCACCCCAAGGGAGGGTCTCACCCAGATTTTAAGAAAGGAGTCGAATTAAACAGAAGTGAGATCGCAGTTCATCCACGAAGCAAAGAAATCCACTGGCCCCTGCCCCATGACTCGGCTCCGTCCCGCTGATCCCGGCAGTCCTGGCAGCCTGACACAGCCACTCCACTCGCTACCCAGCTGGTTTCTTTCACCAAATAAGGTCCATTCCCACTCGCCGGCACAGACATGAGTAGCTACAGCCTGTAAATCCCATCACAGACAGCGCACGAGCTCACACTTAACCCACCCCCCTGCTCAGCAAAGCGCCGGGGCCCCCAACCAGCAGCTCCAAGCAAGGGATGAGCGTCACCGGCAAGCAGGAAAGCTCGTGCCCCTTGTGCAAAGTCTGGAGCACTCCATGGGAGACACCAGGACACCAACCTGACAGCAGGTCCCCCAGCTCAGGGCAGGGCTCTGCATCCCCTGGCACTGACAGCATCTCCACAGCGAGACTATTGCTCCTCCCCAAATCTGCCTTCTCCTTGCACGGACACTGACGGGCATTACGGACCCCACCAGCCCCAAAAATACGTGGTTTGACAGCAGAAATGTAACACGACAGCTGGCATCCATCAGGAGGAGGTGGGTGATGGAGGAGGGAGCTGGGAGGACCCCCCCCCCATCAGCATCACCAAACACCAGTGGGGGTTCACCAGCGCTCAGGTGCCACGGCCATAAGCCCAACTCCTGGTCTAGTTACGTGGGACAGGTCTGTCCCCTGGGGCCGTGCAGCCTCTCGTGCCAACACCAGCCCTGGTGTAAACGCAGCACTTGGTTTTCTGCAGCCGATACGGGAGTACAGAGTCACACCAACCGCCTGGCCCTTGTTAGCATTAAAAATTAAAGACAGAGCAAACAAAACCTAAAGCTCCAACATTTATTATGGCAATTTCCCACCCACCCACAGACCTACACTGTGTTTTGTTTTATTTTTAATTCATCACATCAGATGTGCCTCCCGAGAAATGGCACTTCGCGGGGATAACCAACAGGCCGGGTTGTCCATGAGAGCAAGACAGTCTTTTCCACAGGGAAGGGAGCTGGTTGAAGCCATCAATAAGCCCTTGACCTTAGTGGGTGGGTTTGCTTTTTTTTTTTTTCCGTTTGTTTTTGTTTTTAGAAAATAAAAAAAAACAAACAAATGAACGAAACAAAACAAAAAAAAGAGGAAACAAAAAAAACAACCCCAAAGAAGTGTTGTACTCTATTACAAAATATAAATACGATAGTCTTGCAGGCAGGAGGAGCCCGGGGAGCGCTGCCTTCGGCGGGTGACTCCTCAGGCTCTCCCGGGGATGCGGCGAGCCAGCAGGACAGAGGCCACCTCCGGACGCCGAGACGCCGCCGGCCGCTCGCCCCAGCTTCACCTCCTTTCAGAATTTAAGTGCTCTTGAACTTCCATCCGAAAACTGCCAGACATCCGGGGCTCCCTGGGCGCTGCGCCAGCTGGGGGGGTACGCCGAACCTACAGAGAGCATGGGGACAGAGGAGAGAACAGGTGTGACACGGCCCACGGTGTGAGTCATTCTCTTATCCTACTTTTTTTTTTTTTTTTTTTTTTTGGCTTTAACAACTAGGACACCCAACTGTCACACAGGGATACGGCAGGATGGAGCCCTTCCTCCTCTCAGGCCACACTCTCGCATCCGGCATCCTCGGCACCATGCAGGAACCACAGGGATCACTTAGGAGGAAAAAAAACCTCTGGGCTTTACTGAGACACCTGGGCAAGGACCAAACCAGCCTGTCTTGAAACCTCTTCCTATTCTTCCCAAAACCTCAGGGACTTCCCCCAGCACCCACAGCACATCCAGGTGCTGAAGACCCCACTAAAGCTGGTACTGCTAATAACGGCACATGGCGGGTGGTTCACGGAGGACTTTTCCCAACTCATTACATGCTGGATGTCGCACGACCTGGAAGCGCACCCGGCAACAGCAAAGCTCAAGCTGCAAAGCCCCAGCAAAGCCCCCGACTCCAGCAGCATGGGATGTGTCACCAGGACAGCAGTGATTCCCAGCTCCACCGGGACGGAGCACGAGAGCGGCTGCGAGCCACTGCTCGAGGCCCGTCACCAAGCACCGCGTTGCCCCACGCAGCAGACTAAGACCACAGGTGGTGGTGGTGGTGCTGAGGCCGGTGCATCTTCAGCACACCCCCCAAAATCCACCTCCAGAGCCCCGCCAGGGAGCTGGTTTCTATGGAAATTGCTTCATTAATACTTAAAAGGGCAGTTGAAGGGTTACACGCGAGCTACCGTCAGGACTAAACAAGCAGCTCCTTCCTAGGCCACATCTTCGCCAGGTGTAAACTGGAGTGTCTCCTCTGAAGCAAAGAGCACATGCCCCATTTCCCTCCCAAGGAGGGCTTGTTGCTGCTGGTGCCTGAGGCCAACAGGTTTCCAGGCTGACGTTAAAGCTGGCTGAGGCTTCCAAGGCAGCCAAGAGCGCCACAGCTACCCCAGCCACAAGCACAACACTGCTGCAAACCCTACATCCCTCCAAGGGGCACAGGAGCTTGGGACTCCCCCGTGCCTCCTGCCCCTCCTGGATCCCTGTGGCTCGTTTGAAACCAGCAGCCGAGCATCTGGGCTCGGGGAGCAGCATCTCTTCAGCAGCTCTGGCAAAGAGCCCTCTGGGCAGTATCACTCTCCTAGTCAGTACTACAATTTGCCCGTGCACCCGCCAAAAATGGGTTTCAACCTTTATTGGAGGAAAAAAGAGAAGGAGGGAGCTAAAAGAGCAGCTGGTATCTCTTTTCTTTCTTAGTACAAACTCAGCACTTAGATAAACCCCGAAACTGTCTCTCATCAGATATGCCAAAACCTCCTGAATGTCAAGCAAAGACATGGTATCACTTATTCCTGTATTATCTCAGCCCTTGGAAACACAATAAATATGAAACATCTGTACTCTAAAATTCTGGATACTGTTTCAGCGCCTTCATTACATTAATCATTCAATTTGGAGGAGATTAAACACTAACGGCGAAGGGGTCTCTACCACAAAACCACGTTCCTCCTCAAAAGTTAACAGGGTTGAGAATTTAACAATAGAGACACTGTTACCCAAATATCACTCTTATTTCTAGAGACATCATCTTTCTGCACAGAGAAAAACAGGGAAGTCTCTGGGGAGCGCAGGTCACGCGAGCACAGGATGCCAAAGCAGCTCAAGAGCACGTGGTGGGGCCTTGGACATCCACACCCCAACCCAGCAAACTCCAACAGGTTTATCATGGCATTAACTCATTGCCACTGGCAGAAAAACACTACGTTTTTCCCAAATTCTGCTTTGGCGTGGAGGTGACAGCACGTTGTTGTTCGCAAGCTACACTCCTGCCAGCTGGTGTTCAGACAACTTCTCCTGCAGGAGCAGGAGCTGCTTCTCCCAAAGCTCCTTCCTCCAAACCACCACCCCAGCCCCGTGTGCGTGTGGCCACAGGGCGACACAGCACCCACAGGGCTCGTTTAGGTCTCAGAAACCTGTAAAATTTAGCTTTTGGAAACGTGTAAATCAAATGCATTGCTGTGCAATTTAATAAATAAATCAATTGTACACTTTCCGCTGGTTGGTTAGTCTTGTAGCAGCGCATGAAGCCCAGATCTACCTAGTGCTGCCTGTACACAGATCTCCACGTGGATGCCTGTCGATATGCTTGTACAGCTGATTATTCCATATGTAAAATATAGTACAGAGAAAGGGAGTAGAACGACAACCACCACAGGATAGACACAGGGAACAGTGCCCACTCCGAAAGACAGCCAGGCTACGCTCAACCCCAGGCACACCAGCTAACCATAGTCCTCTAGACAACATCTTGATCGTGGTCTGAACCAGCAATAAAAATAATGAGAGAAAGGGAGAGACTGGACTCTGTACAGATACTCCACGGCACGGGATCAGGAGTCGTGTCAGCAAGGCAGCTGCAGAGCGCATCCCTGCATACACCAGCCCTCCTGGGAACAGCCAGTGTCCATCCTGACACCTCGAGCTCACCACGCTGGTGGCGGGCTCTGCCTCCCTTACACTGTGCTAGGGATCCCTCCCTCCGGCAGTGCCCGCATCCGCACAGCTCCAGCTCCCAAAGGGGGAGCGCAGTTCAAGGGCACTGCCAGCGCTTTTCCAGCCCCGCTGCAAGCTCATCCTTCTAGCCCGGAACACGCAACCTTCACTCCTTCTGTCCCAGGATTAAAATGGAGCTTTATTTTTTTTTTTTTTTAATCTCTCTTATTAAAGGAGCGAGCCTTTTTCTTTAGATACCTATTTCTGTCTTTTTTTAAATCCCAAAGTTTCCCCTTCAGAAGGCGCCGGGCAAAATACAGGCAACAAACGATGCCATCACAAGAAGACAACAGAACAACTGGAAGGTTTTACAAAAATCAAAAAAAGGAAAAGAAAAAAAAAAACTATTAAATCCATTACACTAGGAACAGCAAGAGACAATATCACAGCGGTACGTGCTTTAATAAAGTAAAGAGATGCTGCAACATGCAGTATTTGTCAAACTGACAACATATACAGACCCCTAAGGGGGAACGGGGGGACCTGAACTCCAGGTCTTAGAGACAATGCACATAAACCTGCAATTCCCACCAAAAAAATAAAAGCCCAGGGGAGAAGAGGGGGCAGCTCCCAGCTCCAGCCAGGAGCGGTGCCGGGAGCTTTGGGCTGGGGTCAGTGCAATCCCAGAGCCGCGGTGTTAAGGTCTCAGCCCCCCGAGAGAAATCAGCTCCTGCCCACGCAGCTGATTTCACCCCAGGTCCCCAAAAGCAGCCGGGGACTGGGGAGCCTCTGGGAGGGCTGCAGAGCTTTTTGTTTGCTCACCTCTTCTGCCAAAGCACTGCCAAACAGGGAGGCAAGTCCCTGCTGCAGACCGAGTGAAGGCCAGGGATGCCACAGGCTATCGCGGTGAGGGGGTCACAGCTCAGTCCTGAACTAGAGGGGAAAAAAAATCCCAAAACTACGGGTCCAGACTGCAAATGCTTTCCACTGGCCGGAAAGCAAACTCCTTAGCCCAAAAACCCTCTTCCTGGGCAGAGGCGGCTTATTTAAGGCCTGGCTGGGTGGCGGGCGCTCCTCGGGGATAGGAGCACGTCCCCCAAAACGCCCCTGCGCGGGACCTTCTCCTACATCCTGCTGCTGGAAGCCACCTCCAGCGTGTGTCAAATGAGGACACCAGAAGCTGACACTGTGTACTTTAAGGTTTTTTTTTTATTTTTTCAATAAAGGGACAAAATGGGTGTATGAACAGGATAATGCAGACAACTGCCAAAAAAACACAGACAGTGGTTTTTCCAATAGAACTTAACAAAGACCAGAAACAAATACAATAAAAAGCCAGGTTGTAATGACCTTTGGTCATCCAAATAATAAAAAAAAAAAAAAGTAATAAAAAAAATTAAAAAAAAATCCCCCCCCCAAAAAAAACCCAAAGAAAAATAAAAGATCAAATTAAGTGCCTCTGTTTTGAACAGAGCACATAAGCAATAATAAATAGTGACTCCCATAGTAAAAGATAAAATTTCAAGTTACGACAAACAGCTTTCATTACAGGAATAGAAAAGGCCAATAACAAAATATTCTGCATTGCCATTTACAAAAAAGTATTGACTCAAGCGGGCTTTCTCTTTAATATGCTTTGCATATGAAATTCTTTCCAATCTAAATATAAAGCACCATTTAGTTTTTGGCAATGAAAAAAACTGCAAAACGGTTTTTTTTTTCTTTTCTTTTTTTTTTTTCCTTTTTTTTTTTTTAGCTTTTTTTTTTTCCCTCCTTTCTTTTCTTTTCTTTCTTTCTTTTCTTTTCTTTTCTTTTACTGCATATGAAGTTTTAAGATGCTGGAATGTCGGGTGATAGAAGGAAAAGGGACATAAAGCACACTACATAACAAACCAACGTTATTAGCTTGCAGTACTGCATACAGTATGGCAGCAGGAAAAAAGAACGAAAAAAGATATGTACACCCCTCTGTGACGGCCAGCAGCGTGACATCGGAACAGGTTTCCCCCAGAGAGCCATTATATGGCCTCGGATCTGTACAATGTCACACTTTATTTTGTCTTTTTGTCTTTTTTTTCTTTTTTTTGAAACATACAAATAATTTGCACTATATTATCCTGCCAAATTAAAAAAATATACTGTGGCAGCCTGTGGTTTTTTTTTTTTTTTCCACTACCAAAAAAGGTACATCGATACCTTTTGAGAGAACAAGCAACAGTTAAAAATACAAGCTTCAATATAAATACTATAGTGCCTACACTAGATGAACATTTAATTCAAATACCATTCTAGAAATACAGAAAAAAGAGACCATAAATGTGTTTTAGCATAGGAATCAACATGAGTGTGCATTTTCCTATATTTAAGTACTATATAATCTTAAACCTTTCCCCAATGCATGTTTTTATACAACCTGAAGAGCTGTGTATATCCAAGGCATAGAATTTCCACTACCATTTTAAAATGAATAACAAGTCTTGTACACCACCAAGACGATGAACCCTAAAATACAGTTTCCCCCTAAACATAATGAAGTGTTGTGGTTTTTTTTTTTTTAAATTTTTTTTCCTTAAAAAAATTTTCTTAACATTTATATTTAAAAAAAGGTTTTGTGGCGGTTTTTTCTTTTTTTTCCTCCTTTTTTTTCGTACAAAAAAAAAACCAAAAAAAGAAAAAAAATTTCCTTGCACTGTAGGAGCGAAAGCAATCATTCATTTTATGTGAGTGTAGAGTCTGTTTCCATTCACAGCGCTGTAATGTCGCGTCCGAGAAGATAAGCTCATTAGTCAAGTAAATGGCTGGCAAAGTTTGTGGGGTTTTGTGGTTTTGTTTTTTGTTGTTTTGTTTTTTTTTTATGCTCATCAATGAGATCATGTCCGATTTTTATTTTTTTTTAATTTTTTTTTTTTTCTCCTCAGCATTCTTGCAACTTTTCCCTTAAAGTATAGACCTGTAAACTGGGAAAATTGTACAGTGCACTTAATTGTCCTATCTGAGCAGTCTTATTTTATACTCAACCTCTGTACCTTCGATTAAAGAAAAGATACAGACATCACAGGCAGAGTCAAGTGCTATTTGAACACCAACCGGGGCGGGCGCTAGCTTAAGAATAAAACAAGGAATCCTCTTCCACGTCAACACAAATAGCACACAGAGGATGGGAAAAAAAAAAAAATGAAGGACAACTTTTAGGGAGCACAGACAGATCCTGCTACTCTTTCGCTTTTTTTCCTCTTTTTTTTTTTTTTAAATTTTCTGTTACTTCTTCCAAGCGTCACATTAAAGGCAAGTCTTAATAGCTCATAGTTAATCATCACTGTGTTGATAGTAGCTTATACACCTGTTCTAGTTTTAAATGGCAAACAGTACCACATTGTGCTAATAAATCACAATTTATTTATTTTTTTGCTCCCCTATCTGTTACACTCGGTAAAATATTATTGCCAGTCTTTATTTTATTTTTTTTATACGGTATACAGGAGGTCTTAAAGTTTATAATTTGATTGTCAGCTTGACAACCAAGTGGCTCCGGATTTATTTGTTTTGGTGCCAGAATCAATAAAAGATATTATTAAAAGTAAATATCTTCATAAAACGGATTTCCTTTATTGTGTGTTTAATGGTGGTGAAGGGCCTCTGCGCGTTTCACATTCTATTTAATCATCGATGGGGAGGGGGAATAAAAGTTTGGGGAAGGCAGGGGAGGGGAGAAAGATTCTACATCTCGTTTTAAGCTCTCTCCAGGAGCCAAGCGGGTCTTTAGACTGGTATGATCAGTTTGGTTTAAAAATAATAATAATAATAGTAATAACACTAGTAATAAAATAATAAAGAGGCAGAGGAGAATGATGATTAACTAGGACTGAGCGGGTCATTTCTTTCTCTTCTTTAGTTTTTTTCTCTTTCCTCTTCGTTCCTAGGGAGCCGGCGTGGTGAGGGGGCACGAGGTGGACTCGCGCGCCCGGCGGGGAGAGGCTCGACACCGCGACCGACGTGGCGACGAGCTACGCGTGGAGGACGAGCAGAAAGGAGCCATCGGCATCGGCCGCGACAGATCCAAGGCACTCAGATTATTTATTATTATTATTATTATTATTTGTGTGTGTGTGTGTGTGTGATTGAAACCAAACTAATAGAAATCTACCTCTTCCTGACTGGTTACTTTCCAATTAAAGGCCTTTTTTTTTTTTTCCCAATTTTTTTTTTTTTTTTGAACACGTTCCTAAGGGGAACTTTCTTTCTCCAATCGGTGGGTTTATTGTTTCAAGACAGCAATCTAGCTAACGCAACGCTTCTTCGGTGCTATCGGTCCTGTCCGCAGAGGGTTACCCAAAGCGTGTTTTCCTTCGCACGTCACAAAAACAAAACTGTACATGATATGTATTACAGGATGTATGCAGCATGGTCGGTTTTGTTTGCTCTCGGGTTTGGTTTTGTTTCACTTTTTTTTTCCTTTTTATTTTTTTTTCTTTTTGCCTCCTCCTCCTCTCTCCTCTTTTTTCCTCTTTTTTTTTTTTTTTCTCCTTTTTTTTTTTTTTTTCCCGAACGGAATTGGAAACAGCGACGTGTTTGCTCAGCAACTAATCAGGGACAATTTAAAAACAGCCATAACATACCATACATGCTGTCTAATCCAAAAATTAAAAAAAAAAAAAAAAAGAAAACCAACCAAAATTAAAAAAAAAACAACCCAAAATAAAGAAAAAAAAACCCCAACATACACAACATGTAAATTATTGCACAAGAGAAAGGCTCAAAGTTTGCGTAAAATGCAATAGTATTGCCCCGATACAGATCATGCATTCAAACGGTGAGAACAAAAAGAAAATAAACAGGGTGTGCTGGTGACAAGCACTTTCCGAATATCCTTAGCTTCCATGACTTCCATCACAAAGGACTAGAAAACCTCTACGGGGATGCGGGATGGGTTAGGGACCAGGGGCGGATGGGGAGGAGGGGGGGTACGAATATACCTCTATTCAGTTTTTATCTCGTTATTCAAGACTCGATCACTGTGCCATTTTTTCATGTGTTTCTCCAGGGTACTGTACACGCTAAAA
Source organism: Chiroxiphia lanceolata (assembly GCF_009829145.1). Lineage (NCBI taxonomy): Eukaryota > Metazoa > Chordata > Aves > Passeriformes > Pipridae > Chiroxiphia > Chiroxiphia lanceolata. Next base: position 3,203,639 of record NC_045639.1, read on the forward strand.
GGCATCTTACAAATCTCGCATTTGTAAACGTCCTTTCCCACCTGCCCGTGTGTTTTCATGTGCCGGGTGAGCTTGCTACTCTGGGCGCAGGCGTAGTTGCAAAGCTCACACTTATACGGCCTCTCGCCCGTGTGGCTCCGTCTGTGGACGGTGAGATTACTACAGTTCTTGAAGACCTTCCCACAGTACTCACAAGTGTCGCTGCGTCTGCCCTCTTTTGAGCTGGGCCTGCCAGGGCCCGGGCCACTAATATGGGGGGTGCTCCCTCCGCTTCCCGTGCCGCTGCGGCCTGAGATCCCTCCGTCCAGCTCGCCCGGCGGCGTGGAGAAGCGCAGGCTGCCGTTCTCCGAGGAGTGCTCGGAGGAGGAGGCGAAGGGCGATTGTCGGGAGTCGCCGAAGCTGAGGAAGGGGTCCTTCAGCTGCCGGGAGGCGGCGTAGCCCGCCAGCCACTGGGAGTAAACGTTCTCGGTGTTGGGCATGGCGGCGGCCGGCAGGTCGAACTCCTTCTCCAGCTTGATGCGTTTGGAGAAGGGGCTCAGGGAGCTGGGGCTACCCAGCAGCAGCTTTTTGGACAGGCCCCCCGAGGCGGACTCCCCCGGGGAGCAGCCCCGGCCGTTGACCGCACCCTCGTCGATGCGGTCGGACTCGCCAGCCACCGAGTCTTCGTCGCAAGTGTCCCTGTGCACCTCAGGCTCGGGGAGGTGGCCCCGCTTGTGTTTCTCCCCCAGGACCTGGTGGAAGGCCTCGCTGAAGTGCTGCATGGAGCTCAAGACCATGCCCTGCATGACGTCCGGCATCGACCGGCCCTCCTCGCCGGCCCGCGAGCTGTTCTCGTGGTGGCGGGCCGCCTCCAGGCTCATTCCGAAGCCATAGTCCGGCCTGTCGCTCTCGTTCAAGTCCTCCTCCTCTTCCTCCTCCTCCTCCTCCTCTTCCTCCTCCTCCTCCTCCTCTTCCTCATCCCCGTTCTCAGGGATCATGTTGGGGTCGTTCTCGCTCTTGAACTTGGCCACCACGGACTTGAGGGCGCTGCTGGCGCTGCCCACCAGGTCGCTGGTGCCCGGCTCAGGAGAGCTGGCGGTGGAGAGCCCATCGTCCGACTTCACTGTCATGGGGGAGGACTTGTGCATGTGGGTCTTCATGTGGCGCTTCAGCTTGCTGGCCTGCGTGCAGGCGTGGTCGCAGAGGTTGCACTTGTAGGGCTTCTCCCCGGTGTGGCTCCGGCGGTGGACCACCAGGTTGCTCTGAAACTTGAAGGTCTTCCCGCAGAACTCGCAGGACTTGGACTTCATGGGGGGCTGGGAGGGAGGAGGAGCGGACTGCAGAGGAGGAAGGGGCGGCGTGGCCAGGAACGGGGGCTTGCTGCCGGGCTGGAAGGGCTGCAGCAACCTTTGCATAGGGCTGGGCCGGCTCGGGGACAAGGGTGGGCTGGAGGTGTTGCCGGCCAGCTCCCGCAGCCTCCGGGAGAAATCCATAGCGGGGGGCTCCATCGCCATGGGGTTCAGTCGCAGCACCCTGTCAAAGGCACTAGGGTGATGGGTGGCCAGAGCCATTTCTTCCGCACCCAGGCGCTCAATGCGATGCGGATCCAAATGGTGCCTCGGGGGAGGGCTAAAGAGGGGCGGCGTGGGTGGGAAACGCCCTTCTCCCAGCCCCGACGCCTCCCTCGAGACCGAGCCGGGTATTCTGAGCAGGTTAAAAGGGTTATTGTCTGCAATGTGAATCCCGTGGAGAGGTGGCTGGGAAGGGCACTCTGCACCTAGTCCTGTTGGGATACCAACCCGTGGCGTCAGGGGGCTGCCGTGCTCGCTTTCTAGGTAGATCCGTAAGCCGTGCGTGTTCTGTGCGTGCTGCAAGAGGAACCAGGCGCTGTTGAAAGGCTGTTTACAAGTCGTACACGTGTAGCTGCTGGGCTCATCTTTACCTGCAAAATAACACAACAAGCAGCGTCAATCTCCGGCCGTCCACCGGCAGGCGAGAGCTCAACTCCCCGCCTAAGCTCCTCTCCTCTGGGGCACTCACAGTTGGGAGCTGGGGAAGGGACATCCCAGCTCAGGTGCAGGGGACAGGGATAGGAGGAAAGAAGGGGTGCAACACGAAGGTCCAAACCCACCCAAAGCATATCCACCTCCTCCCAGCCATCCCCAGCTCCCGGTTCAAAACTGAACAGTGGCAGGTAACCACAGCACAAAACAAGCTGTGAAGAAAAAGGAGGTATTAAAGTCAATCAGCGCCAGCTCCAGCTCAGCAGACTTTGTGCTACAAGAGGCTGCACGTATTTGGAGGGGGGGGGTGTAAATAAATAAGTATAAAATAAATAAATCCCCCTCTGAAAAGCAATCACACGGATCAGTTCAAAGCAGCAACCCAAAGCATCACAACCGCCAGCAAGCTGGGCATCAGCACGTTATTATTAGTCTCCTCCTTATTTTGAGACTAACAATGTGTACAAAATTAGGCATCAACTTCTGCTCCTTAGCACAGATTCCACTCTGGGGCAAATTAAAAAAAAAAAAAAAAAAAAAAGGGAGCATGGGACAGGGAAAGGGGAAGGCAGCGGGAGCGGCAGCTCCGCCAGGGAAAGAGCTGGAGGGTGGCCAGGAGGCCTGGCCGAGCGCCCTGACGGAGCCGCATTATTTCTCTCGCGCTGAAAAGGAAGCTGAGGATGGTAAATGCCACTTTGGCAAGTAGCAAGCTAACTCTATTTCATGATAATTTATTTTTGGAGATAACACGGACATTATAAAAGAGCAACCAACTAATAAATAACTAAACAAAAAACCGGCTAATAATGACAGCAGAAAGCAGCCCCTTCTAATATACGGCAAAACAAAGGGGGATGAATAACTTTTTGAGGGCCGGCACCCGCGAGGAAAGAGTGGTGTGAGATATGGCGAAGGTGAGGGTGCTTTTATTGATTACTGGGATTTTGAAAATAATTCACTTCCACCCCCACACGGATGCTCTTTGCTAAATGCTGGTAAACCGAAACTGGAGCTAAGAGAAGGATAAAAATTTATTTCCAGCCTTGTCCAGCAGTCCTCACAGAGCTGCTGTTTAGGGATATTGTAAAAAAATTAACATGGTGTTGAGGTTTGCTGAGAAATAAACCAGGAGCCCTCCAAGGGCATCAGCGCTCGGGGTGATACCAGCCTTCACCACATACTCCTGCACTGACCCAACACTCACATTCCAAGGAATCCGCTCCTTAGGCTAAACAGGCTGTTAGGGTAAACAGGCTGCACTGAGAGTTGCCCCCATTAGGTTTCCCCTATTTGCTTAATATGAAGAAGAGGAAAATTAAAAAACCAAATCAGGCAGATTTGGAAAGAAAATGTCCACATTTCCTCGCTTTATCCGCACCCGTCATGTTTCCTATCTCACACAGGAGGAAGGGAAGAAAAGCTTTGTGTGCACATTTTCTTTCTCAGGTGAGCTGAGTGATGATCTGGGGGTACGAGATGGAACTAAATACCTTTAGATATCTTTAACTAGACACCTTACCCCTTCCAACCCAAACCATCCTATGAGATCCTATGGATCCTATGAGATCCAGCGCTGGCTGTACTGCTCCATCCCAGCTTTCCTCTCTGCCTCCTGGCTCTGCTGCTTTTCTACGTTTGGCCTGAGAAGCTGAATCAGGCAAAGCGAAGAGACTCAATCGTCTACAGTAGGTGTTTAACACTTTAATCACTTTAAAAGCCCTTGGAATAACATTTAACGTTTCATCCTGAAGCCAGAATAAAATGCACTGTGGTGTTTAGCACGTGCCAGGCGTGCGAGCTCAGATAAATACTTAAATCTGCTGAAATTAAGAGGGAAATTCAATTGGACTTTCACATTCCTATGCTCATTCGTGAGCTCAGAGAAAAAAAAAAAAAAAAAACGAAATCTTAAAACAGGAAAATTTCATCTTGCTTCACCATAATGAAGTGTAAGTTTTTAACACCGCAGTAGGAGCTAACAACGTAACGCTACCTTGCCTCTCTACCTTTATAGATCAGGTCAGAGAAAACAGCATTTTATCTTATAATGAGGATACAACATCGAGCTTTCGCTACCACATTTTAGTATTCCCATCAACTAGATATTCCAGATCATAAGGGCAGCTCGTGTAATCATAATGTCAATGAGAAGGGCTGTTACGACTGAGACTAAAGATTACATGGAAAAAGCTGCTTTGAAACTGGTAATTATTACCAGTCCACTAATAGCAAATGATGCATTACAGTTTCACCGTATAATCTGTATCTCACTCAGCTCCTGCCAGTACGGCCTTATTATATTACAGCGCTCACAAATTCTAAATTCCTAAACTACAGTCATCAATAAATGCGTTACTTGCCATAATTTGCGAAATTACTTTGTTCATAACATCTTCGACTGTTATAAAGACTGGAATTGATTTCCTGCGTGGTAAAATTAGGGCTACATTGATTTAGTGGAGTGTAAAATGTAAGATTATTCTTCATGTGCTTGCCTGAAAAACAAGTTTTCAATTCACCATCCGTGTTTGGTAATTAAGACAATAATTTACATTTAAAATCATGTTTATGTACAAAACTCCCCTAAACAAAGCACCATTTTCAAGGGAGCAACGTAAAACCAGGCAATAAAATAAAGGAGCGAAACAGTTAAAATCCACCGGCCATTTGTCTCCACCTCCTGCTTTGAAGAGACGTGATTTCTAATTTGTCTATTAGTGCCTGATTAATTATGAAGGCTATTGACTGACCATATCACCACCTAGAGATACGTTCCAGTCTGCTGCAGCCTTGTCAAGCTGCAGGAATTATGGCACTAATCCACGCGTTGCCCGTCAGCGATGAGACGGGTCCTTACACCGCCACGGAGATCCCTGGTTTTGGAATGGATGCGCCTTCCCTTCCTCCCATCCCACCACCACCTTTTTTTTTTTCAGTACAGCATTTGGGTCCTCTCAAAAGTCAGATGGGATTGCAGGACCCAAAGGCTGTGTATCCACTGATGTCTCCCAGCTATGGGCCAGCCCCTGTGTCCGCAAAGGCTTCCCAGCCAACACATCTGGGCAAGACCACGGGCAAGAGAGGTGGGTGTCACAGCAGGGAGATGCAGCAGTTGCTGCATCCTCTGGCCAAGGACAGAGCTGGAGAACGTCCCACAGGGCTCTTGTGCTTCATCGTCCACCGGGACAATGTGATGGATGTGTTATCCATTGTGATATCATCAGGGCTTCAGCCGATTTCCAAGAGGCTACCAGGAATCCCCCACATCCGGATGCAAAGCTGGTCACTGCTGAACCACCCTCCTTGGCCACCAGCAGCAGGGCTGGAGCTCACATCCTCCTCAGCTGCTTCACATTGAGGAATTCAAGGCTGGAAGGGCCCACCAGCCCTCACTCTCTACCTTTCCTCTGTCACCCTGTGACCAACACGGTGCCTTTCAGTAAAGCATGACCTCCTCAGCATCACAAACCATCTGTAGGGCAAAGCACAAAATCCCAGTGAAAACTACTCAAACCAGCTCAGAAGACGTGAAAAACACCCCCTGCTTGCCACCACTGTCAGTTCCCACAGCTAACCACACTTACAGACGGGTACTGGGATCCACCTGAATTTCTCTGGCTCCAACATCTACCTGTTCTCTTTTTGATTTTTTTTTTTTTGTGGCTGATACACTGAAAAGCTCTTGGTGCACAGTAGGCCCCCCTCATGCACAGCAAGGGTACTTGTGCAACCAAAAATCAAGCCGCACTTCAAAATTTAGTTATTTTTCCACCCCTTCATCCTCCTCCACTACTCAAGGACCAGCCTAGCCCTTCTCACACTGGCACCATGCTGGGAAAGGGCTGATTTTCCTCTAAGCCTCCCACAGAGCTGCTGCCTTCTAGAGTACTGTACTCCAGCTGTGTGAGCATGGCCCCGATTCTGCTCTTCTAGCCAAGGAGCACAGCAGGCTGTACCCAGTGTGTTCTCAACACGCTCTTCTTGACAGCCTGCCCAGGCCACCCCATAAACCCACCCCTCTTGCCCTTCACCCGTCCACCCACCTCTGCTTCACCCACAAAGCGAATCAGCCGCAATTGCATATTAATTTCCAGATCACCAATGAAGCACTAACCACCCCTGTGGCCCCTGCCGACCTCTCCAGCTAAGCCCCCACATTCCCAAATCTATTGGCCAGCTCTGAATCGTCTGTGCCAGCAGTACCACCCAGTGCTCAGTCCTCCCATGCACAATATCACAAGGCGCTGCGTCCAACATCATGCAGAGTCTATTTCATCTACATTTATCAACCAAAGTTGTCACCTAGAAGAATGAAATCAGCTTTATTTAACAAGATCTATATTCCATAAATCTAAGTTGAGTGGCACGAATTATATTTCTATCCCTTAATTCTTTATCAATTGAATCTTATGTTGGCTCTTCAATTATTTTGCCCAGAAGAGATAAGCAAAGTGTTGCCAACTCTCCCACATTACCCTGACCAGCTCTTGACATCATTTTCCCAGTCCATAAGCTTTTTGAAAAACTAGCATCACGTGTCAACTCTTCGGAGTTTCTTGGGTGCAAGCTGTCAGGACCTTTTTGTTTAAAAGTATTTGTCTCTGCTGTACCTTGTATAAAATCCTCCTTGGCTACTAATGAGCTAGAAAAAACGTCACCACCCACCCATGACACAGAAACACAGCAAGGCTCCTTTCGAGGTCTACAGCAGAAATTTTTAACAAAAATTTCTACTTTACTGCTTCTTCCATCTATCACTGCTCTTTTCTCCAGAATCCTGAGGAGCCTTCTCTCCCCTTCTCCCCATTGGTGCCAGGCACGAGTTTTCCTCGGCATCTTCAGCTCCCCTGACCAGGCTCTCTAGCCGTCATGGCTTCTCACTGCGATTGATTGTTATCCATTTTCCATTTTTTTAATTGTCATATATTGATTTTTTTAATATCTAATTGCTGTTCTCATCTCGCCACTGAAGCGAGTGAAGTGGGTTTTGGATTTGGGCCAAAGTTGTCCTCTCCTTCCTGGACAGCTCATCAACTCTTTACAAATAGCTTCCAATTACCATTCGCTTTTTTGCGTGTACATTTTTCCTCCCTGACAATTTTACTGCTCATTTTCTTCCTATTTGGGAAATTACCCCTTCTGGAGAATTACACAAGGATACCACGTACCAAATGCAAACCTGGGGTTAAGATGACACCTGACTGGTCTCACCCAGTGAAGCCTCACCCACCATTACGTATTTATTCCTCCTGTACATCCCAGTCAGCAAAAGACTAGTGACAAGGCACAGCATTTCACTACGGCACGAATTTTTTAAGTGCTTCTTGAGTTATTGGCTCCTGCCTTAAAAAAAATGCAGCAGAACAGCTCTTGCCTGCCATGCCCTGAAAAGAAGTGACTTAACCAGTGACACACAAGTGACAGATTTAGCTTCTGATCCGCAAAATGTTAACAAATGAGCGGGATGGATATTGGCATTTGAGTGCCTTTAAGGGCAGTTGGCACAATTACTCGGTAAAATATGAAGAGATGGCTGCTTTCACCATTAAGGGGCTTTTTTTATATTAAGGAAAAGCTGGTGGTTCTGGACTGTGCTCACAGATACACCCGGCGTGCTCAAAGTCCGAGTTGAAGCAAGCCAACACCTCCAGGCACATTATAGCTGGCTCTGAGCAAGGCCCAAAGCCATGTCCAGAGCCACCAGCAGCAAAGCCAGACAAGATGCTGGGGAGAAGACCAGCTGGGAGGAGAAGCTGTCAGCTAGATGCCACTGCTGGGAGGGGAAAAAAAAAAAAATTAAAAAAAAAAGATTTCTGGAGCTAGGCATGCAAGTTCAGGCATTGCCAAGTGAGTAATGGAATAATCTGCATGCGTGTGCCAATGTGCTTTGGAAGAGCTTCCTTCGTTTCTCAAAAGTCAGGGCTGGATCCAGGAAAGCTGCTCGCCGGACACACCAGCGGCTTCACAGAAGAGCAGCGCTGAAATACCACACACAGCAACATCCTCTCGGTGCCCCTGCCCCAGACAGGCAGCCCTGGGTGCAGGACACTGCTGGGGAAGGACCACCAGGGTAAGGAGTGAGAGACTGATACATGTCTTGTACCCCAGAGCATCTCAGGGGCTGCACACAAACCCGCAGCATCAGAGACACCCCAGTTTTCCCAGTGTTTTCACAAACAAACCGGCAGCAAAAGCAGCGACTGCGGACGTGCCAGTGGTGTTCACAAAGATTTCATTCACAGCTGCAGATTTACTCCCTCAGAGAAATCCTCGTGCCAGAGAAAGCTCCGAGCAGACCAAGATTTGGCCTTTGCTGCCTGGATGGTCCAGCCCTTGCTCTCAGCAGCATCCCCTCTACAGTCCAGCACCACGAGCCTTGGTGGTTTAGCTCCTGTGTTCTCCTTCACCTTCCTAAAACCTAAAACCCATACCTGTAAACAAAGTCAAGGAGTCTTTACCAGGCTACCTGCACCTACAGGGCACACACACGCCTTTCACTATCAAACTGCAAAGATAAAAGTGACTCAAACACCTGCAAGCTGCAGTAAGCATCCCCCTCCCTCTCTTCTGCTCACCACCAAACAATTAGGGGAGTAACAGCCTGAGCCAAACACAGGAACTTCTTTATTCAGCTTTAATGTCAACTAACTGCTTGATTTTTTGGACTGATAAATTTGGAGTTGTTATGGTATTTAAAGGGGGGAAGAAAAAAAATCGAGTTAATTGTTACCACTTGTACTTGATTCAGTTCTTCTCCATCTGGCTTGTCAAATATCTCTCTCTTTTTTTTTTTTTTTTTTTTCCCCCTCTCTCTCTTTTGGAAATCCACACTGTTGAAATTCCTTTCAACTGAAAACTAGAGAAGTGAAACAGTTGGGACACAGGAAGCGTCACAGGGCTGGGAGATAAGTGGGTCCACTCCATGCCTGCAGCAGCCCAACTTCTCCCTTGGTAAGAAAGAGCTGCTCTGGCATGACTCACCTTTTCCTGGTAGTGGTAGCACCAGTGTAGATGGGAAACCATAACTGTCCAAACATTTTTTTTTTTACCCTTCTTGCACTAATTCTCCCTCCTGATCCACCAGATTGCGAAAGGATTGTAATTAACCTGGCCCATCATTAACTGGTTTTAAGTAGCTGTTACGGCACTGTGAGCATCAGCATTGTCACTGCTGTCATAATAATTAAGTAACAACAGTAGCTGCATTTATGTACAAGAGGGTACTTCCTCTCTAATCTTTTTTTCTTTATCATGAGATGAACCAGATTCAGAAACACTGAAAAAGGAAAATATCCCCGAAACTCTGAAGGAAGTTGTGCGGTATTGCTTGTAAAACAAGAAGTACCATTGCTGTTCTGTCTTTGAAAAAATAAGATTCTGCTAATTGAGTCCACTTTCTTTACGCACAGGCCTGGTGGAGAGTCTTGGGAACCAGATTGGTTGTGAAAATGTCAAAAAATCCAGAAGAAATTTTGCTTCACAGGACCTTCAACATCCTACTTGCCATCTTTACTAGATTTTCCTTACTTATGACTTATTGATAAATGATATTTCTGAAATGGATATTCAGTGTTGAAATTGATATATCAATATTGACATATTGATATCCCTGAAATTATTTTTTGCCCGCAAATTCAAACTTCCTGAAATCATATTAATAAAACTGGGAAAATACTTTCTAAAACAAGTACCAGTGACGCCATTTCTTCCCATTATACCTCCTTTTAAAAACCCTCTTTTAAGGAAGAACCAGGACAAAACATTAATGCCATGAACCCAAACTTCAAAAAGAATCCCAAGCCCCAGCAACAGCAGAACAACAGCACAGTTGGCATTGCTTTGCCAGTCCAAGATTTAGTCTGGAGTTAAGAATTGCAAGAATTCACCATTTTCTCCCAAAGCCACATTTTCACTGAGTTTTGCAGCAATGCTCAAGCTTCCACAAAACAGAAGTTTTTTTGGGCCTGAGGAAAGAGCAGGTGGGAAGGGATGGAATCAGGGAGACTGGTCCCTACCTGCAGAAGAAATGGAGATTTCATGGACGACCATTTTGGTTGCAGCCTCAACATATTCTGACTATTTACTCATCCCGAGAGGAACCAAACCCAATACACTTAAAATTCCCCCTTCCAAAAAAATATTTCTTTAACAACAAGCAACAAAACACACGGTTTGCCAAAGCCATGATGGGGAGAAACAGGGTGCTGGGGTCCCACCGGAGCACGCCAGCGCTGCCAGGAACACCGGCCTGACCTCAACGTCTGTCACCATTTTCAAGGCGATTACGATTTGGCCACCAAGAAAACCTGCTTCGAGCTCCAACTTGGCAAGTAAGGTATGAGGCTGAGACTGATTTTGTGCTTTTTCAAAACTTGAGGGGGGTGGAAATCTGTCGCGTCTCGATTAGCGAGGAGCAGAAGAAACCTGTCATGGGAAAACAACACTGGGCTTGAAATTCAGCTTTGAATGAAGTTCTAAAAGAAACCCCTCAAGCAAAGACAACCTAACCAAGTACACGTATGTACCCTATACACTAATGCTTGCAGGGATGGATAAACAGAGGCAATGCAGGCCATAGCACCACATGAGTAACAGCTCCATTAAATACCAACACCAGTGTGGGACCTAAAGGACGAACTACATGGTGTCAGCCCTGTAGGAGCAACTCCCAACTGATACCACCTCATAGCTCTAAAAACATCCTTAGCAAAAGTAACCAACATCCCAGATGCCATCCCTGGAAGTCTTCAAGGCCCCAGGTTGGATGGGCACTGAGCAACCTGGTCTAGTGGAAGGTGTTCCTGCCTACGGCAGAGGGTTGGAATAAGATGACCTTTAAGGTCCCTTTAACCCAAACCATTCTGTGATTCTTCGATGCACAGCCTTCCCTGCCTGCCTCTCCCGAGCGCAGGCACAGGGACTGTAAAGGAACGGACTCAAAAAGGTGTGGCCTGGGATTGACACCTTCTAAATCAGTTCCTCTGGACCTACCTGGCACGAGGTGTGTCCCCCTCTGGAAGGTCTGCCTGAGCTGTGACCTCCCAAGGACCAAGCATCACCCCAAAAAGAGCATCAAACCCCTTTTCCGGCCTATCCTGATTATCCAGCAAACAGTACCTGGCTACAACAGCCTGCAATTATGCATTTACCCAGTAGCTGCTGAGGACAATCACGTCAATAATTCCCTTTTTAAATGCAGTGTTGTAATTATACAGCTACAAAGAGCTTCCAAATCATTTCATTCACTCGTACACCTACACGATGAATTGTTTCCTTTTCTACTGTTTTCTCTCTGGCTGGCAGCACCTGAAGGACAGGCAGGGCACACTTCAAAAAGTTACTTGCGAAGGAGAGGAAGGAGATGCTCTAAGCATGACAGTTCAGTCAGTGATGGGATGTTTCTCCTGGTTTGTATCACAATCCTGGCATCACTCAGCTGTGCAGCCACAGCACAGGTGACTGTGCACTGTGGATACTCTGCACTGCACATCGAACACACACGGATCTCTTACACACAGAGACTCCCAGATCAACGCCAGGATGGTGCTTTCCCCGGAAGAGCTGCTAATGCTTGGTGACCTGATTAGTGCTGCAGGACCTTGCTGGAGGATGCGGCGGCTCTGCCGACGGGGTATTCCTGGAGAGATGAAGTGTGCTGCTTCGGAACGGCTGAGCCCCATGCCAGGGAGAAAGGGGGGCTGGCACCTTCCCACTGCTGCTCACCAGCCATCAAGTCTCCTCAGCACCTACAGCTTTGCTTTGTTTTTGCTGATTTTTCACATTTTTCTTCAGTCTCTATCTGACGTGCTCAGCTCTGCAAAGCAAGTGCATTTAAACCATCACCTTGCAGAGATGTGGTGGTCCCCACCAGCCCTCCCCGGCCCTCCTCATCAGCCAGGCACCACCAAAGTCCCCTTCTCCACCCCAGAGCACCCCTGCTCCCACCCACACCTTGGCGGAGCCAAAAAGCCCCTGACGTGGCTGAGAGGTTCTCCTCAGGAGCCTTATTCCACCATCTCCTTCCCAAAATGGATCCTCTTCAGACTCTCCTCTTTCCCAGCCTTCCCCTTTGGCTCACTTTCCTCTCGCTTTCAAATTAATGATATTTAGCCAGCAGCAAACCATCCTGACAAAGAGGGTCAGGGGAACTGCAGGTTCCCCCAAACGACACCTCCCCCTGCAAATCATCTGCCAAGAAGGCAAAGGTTTATTCTGTCCCCGAGCAAGTTCAATGTCCCCGAGCAAGTTCAATGTCAGCATGGAGCTGCAAGCACAGCAAGTGCTGAACCAGATCCTACACACTTAGTTTCATAACTTGCACAAGCAAGTATTAGTAGAATTGATAAAATATATGTATTTTCCCCCCTCTCTGCTTTGCAAGTAGGACCAAAAGGTGTCGTAAAGTTGTCCAGTCTCCTCCAGTTTATTCTGTATCCTCTCCACCGCTGAGATATCCTTGAAGTTGAAAATGATATAATACTCCGAATATCTGGAGTTTGGAGGATGGAAGACTTGCAAGAATTGCTACAGTTTTATTGCGTTCTCGGGGCACAGAGAGTATTTACCACACATACATCAAGTCCAGGAATGCAAAAAGGGCACAGAAAACTTGGCGCTTCGAGCTGAGGAGCTGAAATTCCCAGAAAGGCAGATAAAGAGTGGATTTTCTTATTTATAGATTTGCAGATGAAATCCAACAAAACCAGCCCTCACCCCCCCCCCCACCACCACCAAAAAAAAATAACCCCACCTCCCTCTTTTATGTCAGAAAGGCTGATTCAATTTCCAGGCTTGCAAGGTCTCCTCTCGCCGAGTATTACCCGACCCCAATAACACGCACTGTTCCAAGGTTAAGATCCGTTTCCTTACAATAATGCAGAAAGCTGTTGTTTCAGTCGTGGCTGCAGAATTCAGCTTTGAAGGACAGGTTAGTACCACACTACATTTAACTGAATTCAGTTCATCTGATTATACAGTGCCTTGCTTTCTGGAATATGTAATCATCTCTTTCTGATGACATTTTAAATATCCAACTAGACAAATAATTGCGGCAATAATTGATAGCTGAGTCAAGCTGGAAGATTATTGATTGGCACAGTACCCACTGAAACAAATGTTCATCTTTCAAACATTACAGTGAGGATGCTTAAATCTAACTTTTGCTGATAAATGATAAAAATTTGATTTACTGATAAAACCACCGGAATAGAAGATGCACTTCAGGACTTGATTACCTTGGGAAATTTTTCAAAGAAAAATTAGGCTGCAGGATTTATATTCTATTTCACGTGAATAATTGCCAAGATATGGATAAGCCGTTGGAACATAAACACACGCCGAGAAGTCTTAAGAGTTGCTGATTAACTCTCTGCCTTCCTGAATGGAATTTATCTGTTCCAAATCACTCCTTTCCCAGGATGTATCCATGAGTCTCATTACCGGCGGCGGGAGTTACGTGTCAGAAAAGATCCCCCCTTCGTTTTCCAACGACTTGAAGCCCTCAGTTTAAATGTGCATAATCTAACTCTGCTGTGAATGCAGCTGAAATGAGGGTTGGATCTCACTGCCCGTGGTGTAAATCAGGAGCACCAGCGCCCAAATATGTGGTGCTGCAGAACAGCAGCAGGAGAGAGGTCAAGATCAGGTGCATTTGCAAACTGCATTCGCTGCCTTAAAGGGAGGGGTTTTAAAGCTGAAATCAAACCACTTTGCAGCTCTTATTACACAGGGGTCTGCTTAAAGATGGGTTTCCTGCTCATTATGAAACTCCAGACCCCACAGCACTACCTATACATCAGGGGGAGAGGAACGGGGAATTTCTGAAACCTACTGATTAGAAAGCGGAGCGAGCGGCCACGGCGGAGACTGGCAAGCGGGGAGAGGCAAGCGATGAGCTGCCTAGTTAGGGCAGAGGAGCTGTCGCAAGGCAGAAGCCTGAAATTAAGGAAAAGCGCCGGAATATTTGAGCAGGGGAACAAAGAGCATAAATTCCAGGGTAAGAGATGAAAAATGCACTGGAACGTTTTGAAACGGAGCCATTAGGCGCTGATTGAGTCTCGGAGCTCCTGCTAAAAATCAGGCGCTTGTTAGATGCGGCGATCAGCTGAGCCCTGACACTTAAGGCGTGCGAGGGGGGCTTGTCGAGTGGCTTCGCTCTAATTTAGAGATCCTCAGTTAATTAGAAAGCCCTCAGATTTTCCTGCAAATGCAGGTCGCTATCGACAGCCCGGGCTTTTTGATGCTTTCCGGGTGACAGTTGCCGGACTGACCTTCCCGGCGCTGGCAGGGCTGCCCAGACCCTCGCCACGCCGGGGAATTCAATCAGCGCCGCCAGCGCCGGAGGGAACTTCCAAGGAAGGTTACTCCACTCCTAGACGCCGTTTCCTTCTCTTGAAATGAAATCTGTGTTTGCTTAATGCTATAAATAGCTCCAGCGTGGAATTATTACTATTTTTCCTCCCTGCTGAGTGGATCTCACAGCCAGTCCAGAATTTCAGGGCGGGAGTTTATTGAAGGCGGCGCCAGCAGAGGCTGGGAGAAGAGAATTGCTTCATGGGGGATGACCTGCTCACACATCCACAACTGCAGGAGAGAAACCTCCCTTGGAGATGTTCATTTCCCCAAGGCCCACGGCAGGTAGTGGTGGCTGCAGAGGATGGAGCACCTGCCCAGGGAACGGCATTCCCCAAGCTTCCCTGAGTACCCAGCACCCCCATCCCATGGGGATGCCTTCCCCAGCCACCAGCAAGCTCTGGTGTTGCTCTCCACGTAAAAAACACTGATAACACCTAATGCGGGGCGAATAGCAACACAGGCAACCACTGAACAAAACAAGGCTTGTTTGGAAATACAAGGAAATGCGTGGAAGTTACAGTGACAACCCAAAGGCGAGATGACAGACCTGCAGTCACACAGGGAGTTGGCGGCAGACGCTAGAAAATTAACTCTCAGGAATAGTCTAGCATTGGCAGGGAAATGAATGAGATGATCTGAGAGATATTTTCCACCTCTAATAGGATTTGATGATGATTTTGCATAGGCTTTTGTGCTAGCCTGGCTTTTGATAAAGGCATGGTGTCTCTTTTCAACCCACATGCAAGGCAGAGATTAATAAGTTGCAAACTCGGCCCACCTCGGCTATAAATGGTTCCTGTGCCTATAGGGGAGAAAAAGCCAAGCTATGACTGAAAAAAAGACCCCAGTGAACGGAGTGCAGTTAGTGCTTTTACACCCAAATCCTCAGTTATTAAGAGATTTGGAAAGGAGAGAAAAATTCTACTCCAGCATCCAAAAAAAGCATCAATTTAGTAGCCAGATGGGGCAGAGATGCACAAACCGTGGCCAGTTTAGGAGCACTGGATTGAGACCTTTCCAGGGAGAGCTCTGCTGGGGGCTGTGGGAGGCAAGGGAAGATGAGATGGTTCCAGCACATCCTGCAGGAGAAGGGATTAGGTGAGGATGGCACTCATATGGGCAGACCTGGCAAGGACATTTCTGCCTGCTCACAGACTCAGACTGGTAGAGGATAAGACCTGAGGACTGGTCTCAGAGGAAGCATTAAGATAGCACTGATGGCAGACAACTAAATGAAAACAAGAGTTTTTAAGCATACAAAACATCGTAGAGAATCCCATTTTTTAGCAAGATAAGTATTTTCTTACAGGAAAATGCAGTTAAATGTTATAACTGCCAGCACTTAAGATACCAGTAACAGCCATTAAAAAACCCCTAACCTCACCTGATCAAGCAAATAACCTTCTGCATAGTCTACACGGTCATATCATGACAGGGTTAGGGACAAATGCCCCCTTACCCCAGGGGCTGTTCTGCTGTTATTTTTCAGCAGGAAAATTTGTGCATCCAGGCCCAGCTCTTCAGCATCTTTGGGACTAAACTGAGCCTTGCTGCTGTCTAACCCTTGCATTGGGCCAAATGAACAGAAGAGAACAGTTGCTCTCCTGCTCTCCATCCATGAGTCTTCCTGTTTTGGCTCTTTGCCACTTTGACAACACATCGGATAAAGGGGCTGGGACCACACCATCACCCATCAGCCCACACATGCTGCTGTGCATCCCAGTGCACAGGAGGACGTGGGGCACACTGTGACCTGCCTGCAGCACCTCTGCATCCACACAGCCAGGACAACTCATCTGGGAGCCACATGCTGGTCCCTGCTGGCATCACTCCCCTTGCTGCTGACACGCAGAGCAGCTCTGCTTTGTGAGAAAACAGGCCCAACAGGGCCAAAGATGGGCAAGCAGATGCATCTCCGTGTGCCTGAGCATAGACTTTTGTCTGCAGCAAGTGCTTCAGGTTCAGGGCTGCTGTTGTTTGCACTGCAGCCAGGCCCAGTGGCCGCCACGGGGGACCAGAGCCCCTCAGAGCGTGGCACTGCACCCAGAGATAACGAAACGACAGTTCCTGCCCCCAGAGCTGGCAACTATCACCATCTCCATTACAACCTGATGAGAGGGGCTGCCAGTTTAAACAGCCTGGACACCAACACTTCCCACTCCTGGGGCTTAAGGGTACGGAGTATTACAGAAGGAGAACGGCTGAAGTTGCAATCCGCCCCATTTGCCGCCACGTCTCGCAGCACTTTTGAGAAACCACAGCGGCCCATTCATGGCTGGAGTAGAAGAAATTTTTTAGTAATAACACAATAAGAGACAATAAGGTTGAAAACTATTAACACCAAGATGTTGCACTTAACTGCACCTTCAGTCTGAGGAGCTCGGTGTGCTTCGCAAGTGGCTGTTAATGTCTGGAAGGCTTTATGGGGGAAAAGTTGCCTGTGGTCCCATAGGGTATCTTCCATCAGCTTACCTCTGGGTCCTCAGCACCTGCCTTGTACCTGCCACCTTCAACACCCTGTCTGTGCCTGACACCCTGCACTTCCCACAAAAGCAGCTCTGGTGGGCAGCAGCTCTATAAAAGATGCACAAGTCCTTGAGTCATCACTTTACCTGAACGTGTTATCAGAAAACGCCCTGTGTCCAGGGGCAGGCTGGGAGATGGCCGTATATACAGCAGGTCTGAAATTGCCATCAGCTTCACCTCGATCCTTTGCTGATGTCCTTGGCCATCCAGTTAAGATCTGACAGCATTTAAAGATGACAGTGCTTGAGGTAATGGGACAATGCCGTAACAGGATTACAGGAAATGTGAAAGAAAGGACATACGTACGTAATGTCATTTAGGTAATGTCATCTATGAACAGTTTTGCTGCAATTTTTGCTGACAAAGAAGTCAGTCTCACTTATACAATTCCTTTTAAACTCCGTTATTGCTGTAAATAAGTTTACTTCTTCCTGAAAGAAAAGCTTTTTAGACACGTAGTCGCAAAGATTTTGTACAACTTCCTGCTCTGAGGCGGGGTATCCCGGGGGGAAAAAGTAACACAAACCAGCATGAGGTGGTGAGCAGGATGAGGTAGCAGGATCGAAGGACTCCCCGCCACTCTCCCAACCTTGCTGCAGCACCCGGACTTCATAAGATCCTCCCAGTTAATATCCACCCAGCCATTTCCTCCCCGCGTCCTTTTTCCATCAGTATTCCCTTTCAGTCCCACCGCAGCTGCCCCCGAAACAGCTTCCTCATTGTCCCCCACCAGAAGTGGTGTATGTGTGCCAAGCAACTGACCGCAAACAAAAGCTTGTTTGACCAACGCTTGTTCCGAAACAAAACCCCGGCTGGAGAAGGAAATCCCGCAAAGGAGGGGGGATTGATGCTGGGACAATTTGGAAGGCGAGCCCAGGCGCGCTCGCCCCCGGGGACTCACATTCTTGCCAGACAATGGTGTCTGGCCTCTCCATTCACTGCCTGCCTCGCACCCCTCCCCAAAAAGTACCCCCTAAAAGCCATGTTTATTATACAGTCTGATAAGTGAGAGAGATGCCGTTAAATTGAGCCCAGTGACCATCTCACGCACTGCCCACGGCGTCTCGGGGACACAGGGCAGACAATAGAAGAAGCCTCTGAGGGACCTGGAGAAGGGTTTCTGGGGCTAAACTTATGGCTGGGAAATACTGCAAGGAGTCAACTCCTTCCCCATTTCATGGTGGAAACAATGCCCACGGGCACATCTGTGAAGTCCCCCCGTGTTACCCTTCCTCGGGGAATATTTACTTGTCCTAAGCAACATGTTTCTTCCAAGCTCCCCAGCCTCACCTCAGGTGGCTCCTTCCCCTGAGCCCGGCAAAGCGGCTGTTAGGAGAAGGCCGAGCCTTTTTGCCTCCCGCACATCTGCCCGCCGTGGGCATGTGAAGCTGGTGATTAGGGGAAACACCCTCCCCGGGCAGGCAGCCCCCTCCCTCGATAAGTACGGTTGGAAACCACAGGAGTTGCACAGGCCGGGCCCGTGTGCCGCGCGCCGGCCCGACCGTCTTATCCGTTAATAAACAGACGTTCGGGTCTCCGTCGCATTGAGCAACGACGACATCTGCCCCTTTAGGCAACGCGTTGGGCACCAGCTGGGTTTGCGGCCGGAGGGGTTTGCTGCAGGATCCCCGTGGGCTCTCGTGGGGGCAGGATCCTACCACCTGTCTGTCTGTCCACTCGGGCACTGGTTACTGCCAGAAGACGCTTAGTAGTCAAGGCAGATGCATTAAAACTCCTCGCAAAGTTATAATACTCAGCCCTTGAGTGGGCACATCCCCAGAGCAGTTGTCACCTGAGTGCACCTCATCGACCCCTGCACCACGTAGGGATGGAGAAACCAGCCAAAGCAGCTCTAGGCCTTTCCCCTCCACCTGTGCTCTGGTCACCATCTAAGTAGAAGAAAAGCTTTTCCTGTGATTAAAGGCAATTTTCTAAAGCATCTTTACCATTTTGGTACCGAGACTGCTCACAGTGTTCAGTAAGTACGTGTATCTTTGCAAGCAGATGCACACAGCTTTTATTTCTGCCCCGCAGAAGTGCTGGTGCAGGTGCTGTAACATGGTATCTGTGGGACAGGAGTCTGCAGGAACCAGCCACAGAACTGAGGTGTTGATTTTGGTACTGTTTACAGAGTGTGCCAATGCTACAGCCCCACTCCTGCGGCAAACTGCCAGTCCCTTGTTTTTGGAGTAGGATGTGCCACACTCTGGACACTGTCTATCTGCCAGTCTGGCTGCTCCTTGAGCTTCCAGCTCTACAGAGATCCTGCCACTGCTGAGCTTCTGCAGCCTCAGACGACACTGAAATGGGAGCTGAGGGGTTGGACCATCCCCTTGCTGCAGCTCCAGCAGCACCTGCAGCTCCTGCCTATTGCAACAGGACATGTGGGTGATCAGGATCAGATCAGGTCACAAACAGCTGCAGTGCACGCACCTTCCACTGTACATCCCACATTTTTAAGCTGTTTCAAGCAGTTCTGCTCTTACTTTCCTATCTTCTCCAAAGCTGAGCTTTTAAAAGCCCTCCAAAACAGTGTGTTGCTACAGCCACCACTTCTGGAACTCAAGGTGAGGATGTCCCATGCCACTATGTCCATCCTGAGAGGAACAGAGCTACTGGTACCAGAGGAACAGCAAGAGGGACAGGTGACCCCTTCAAAACCTACTTGCTCCAGCTATGCTGCCTGTGAGACACCAAACAAAATGTTTCTGGTCCACAGAGCAATACCCTACACACAGACTTCTTTTTGGGTTCGTGACATTAATAATGCCGCCTTAAACTTGCCCTGAGCACTTACCACTTCCATCTGCCTCCTCCAAAGCTGGGATGTTGCAGTGGCAGAGCACATCCCCGCTGGAAGCTAAAGGACAGGCTGCCAGGGAAACACGTGCAGCTCTCCTGAGCCCATTAGGCATTTTTAAGGACAAGCCCACTACTTCCAGAAAACCACCCCTAATCATTCTTGTCCCGGTAAAGGCTCTCTGAGCACAGCACTGCCCCACGACAGCACGGAGGGAGGGGATTCACCCCATCCCACCCACTGCAGCCGGGCTCAGCAACAACCCACATCTCACAGACAAATGAGATGATTCAGACACAAGGTGTGCAGGTGAAATTTCAGGAATGGGGTTATTCCTGTTAGAACACAGACAGAAAAAACAGGGTCAATGCCCTTGTTATCTGGCTAACCACACTGCTGCACTGTGCACGGTCTGTCCAGCGATACTGGCCGGTTATGTGGCGCTGGGTGCTGCAGGAGCAGGGCCCGCACAGTGGTCCCAGATAATTAACCAGCCACCATGGAAAACCTGGCTTTGTTCCTTAACACGAGCATCAGGAGGCGATTTTTCCCTCACTGACTCACTTGATCCTCTCCTTGCCTGTCCAAGCCAGCGTGCTTGCAGCAGCAGAGGGGATGTGCGTGAAGCAGCCTCATGGCTCTGATCTCACTGTACAGAAACAGGTCCCAGGTGAAGGGCTGTCCCAGAAGACACACACACTGCTCTCTGCTAAACATAAAAGGCTGTCAAAGCACTGGCTGCTAAACCTGACAGCTTGGACACTGCTCCAGAAGGCCGGTGCTGAGGCACACGTGACTCATTTATGAAGTGTACACTACTTTTTTTTGTCTTCAAATACTGTTAGGCAGAAATTCCGCAGCAATTTGCTTTGTTTCTTTGATCACGGGATTGCTACTCTTCTTTCCTTGGGGAAAAACATGCCCTAAAAACAAACAAATGCTGCACTGGAAGTAAAGAGCCCACTCCTTTGAAACCTCTGGAGATACACTTAGAGCTGTTGGAAGACACGTGCTCATCCCTAAAAACCAAAGCTATCTCGAGCTGTGACACTGAAGGACACCAAGAAGTCTGCAGCAACCCCGGACTTCAACAACCTTGCAAATATTTTCCAAACTCCTAATCTTACAAATAAGTGGAACAGAACAGGCAACCACTATCAGCATGTGAAAACACAGGGCTTTCTCTGCCAGGGCTGGATCAGCTACTGATGAATTCCAATCCTGCTCCGAGACAGCCGCTTCTTTCCACTGACAGTGCTCGATTTACTCAAATCACTCTGGTGAAGCCGTCAGCCTTCCCAACCACTGACTCAAACTCTTGTTGGTTTTGCAGATCTGGAATAATCCCTTTGGCCTCATGGCAGCAGGCAGTGTGAACCTTGCCTGTGTATATCTGATCTGAAGTGGGACTGAAGTCACAGTTTCAAGTTTTATCCCAGAGTGCCAGTAGGATCCTGTAATCCCATGGCTTCGAAAAAGCTTTAATTAAAAACACAGATCCAGTGAAAACCACCATCAAACCATACACACCAGCAAGGCCTGGCTACCTGCCTACATGGATATTTGGACTAACTTCCAGCAGAAAAGGTGCAAGAGGAGTTCTCCTCTACACCTAGTCCAATTCCATCTACATCTGGCTATGCACCCCTCCTGCACATAAGCCAGCACAGCTTCTTAATCTCTCTTTTGGGGTGACAATTGTCATTTTCAATGTGACGTTCAGTCGGTAGGAAGCCTCCCACCATCAGCTGCAGACTTGAGGCCAGACCCTCTGTGAGCAACACAGGGAGGAACAGCATTCCAGGACGAGGTGGGAGTTTGCAGTCTGGCATTAGAACACGGCTCTCACATGCAGGGGGGGTTACCTCTCCACCACCCTTCGCAGGTGGCCCTGAGCTTCTTCAGCCCACAGTCTCACTCCCTGGCTGCTCTGAGTCAGCCTCGTGCCACATAATTGCATAAATTCAGCGCTAAGCCTGAACTAATAGAGCCAGGCTCTCACGGGGCTTATCAGCTGGGGCTGGGTGCTGCAGGGGCTCAGCACCTTCCCCGCTCCCAGCCGGGTGATGGCGCGGGTCCAGCCGGCTCCGAGCGGGAGCGGAGCTCCCTCGCATCCGCTGGCAAAACGCACGCGAGCTGCAAGAAGTACAGCCCTGGAAAGCCTGGAAATCTGACAGCTTTTTGTGTAGTAATAATGCAATTCAAAAAAGACTATCGGGATTGTATAAATATTTGTACAGACACTTATCGCTGTAGCACTCAGACACTCGGTCCCCCTGAATCAGCTGATCGGCTCCCAAGTCCTCGCCTCCGTTTGCAGAGCTCCGCTAAACCAAAACCGTGCAACCCCAGCGTAACCATCCACACAGCGAAACATAAAGCCTCTGTTTATATAAATAGTCTCCAGTCTCCACCCTCCCTACTTGCTGGGAGGTTGTCAGCAAAATAAAATAAAAAGCGGGATCGGATTCCCAGCCCACTTAGAAAGAACGCGAGCAGGATGTATGTTTTAGCCAAGGAATTAATTAATTATTATTAACACAATGAATGCTCGCTAGGAAATGTTTGTACTTTGCCACTGTAATTAAATATTCTCACTCATGCAGCTCTCAGCCTTCAGAAATTAGTATTGCATTTTATAGTCCAGTTTGGGGGTTTTTTTTAATAAGAAAGCACTTTCACACTGAATTTTTCATTGTCTGCTGGCACAGAAAGACAAGAAAAGGCCTCTTAACATTCATGCCCATTTGCCTTTCTGAACAATTACAAATACTTTTTTTCCAGCAGTTTTCATAATGAAATGTCCTCTCCCCTTTTTGCTCCAGTACAAGCCTGATCTTGATGAATAAAGTGGGTCCCATCATCCTGGGTGCCTCTCTCTGCACATCCGCTGCTTCTGTTTCCACCCCTGTGAGCTAAACCACCAAGTTGCTTTATGAGCAGGTACCTATGCAAGGCTTCTCAGGGAAAGCTTGTTCAAGAAAGGACTGCAACACCTAACCCTAATGAAGGGCTGGTTTCTAATCCCTTGACTCAAGGTCTATTTGCTCCAGCCAGCTGCTCACGAAAAACAGGCAGCAGAATCCAGCCCTCCGTCTCCGTGAAATGGGTCAAAGACACGCAGGATTATTAGTAATTTGGAAAGAAAGCACCCAAGACGTAATGTAATTCCACCACTAGATTTTATCGCTTTTACTCACAATGAGCAAATAGCAGGGGAATCACTGAGCAGAGGCTGCTCACCCTCTCTCAAAAGGAAACCAGACCCAGCTCCTTCCTGCTGGAGCCACCGCTGGAGCCAACCAGAGCCGCCGCCAAAGCCACGCAGCCCCGGCTCCCCACATGGGTAACCAACCACCAGACCAGGTGAGCTTCACCTGTCTCACCCTTCCCACAAAAGAAAAGGCACTGGAGCTCGAGTTCGGGGATTTAATTTCTTCTCTTTACCCTCAGATGGACGTGAGCAATCGCTCCGTTTTGCCATCCCCAGTCATCCTTGATTTAGCTAATGCTCCGTTCCAGCAGGAAACATCTTAACTCTGAAGATCTGATGATTGCCCCAGCAATCAGCTGTTCAAATAGTTGAAAATTAAGACTATTGCACACAAAGTAAATTAAGTAATTTTCTACCCTCCTAGGGTCTCCCAAGTTTATCAGATTTCCCACGACTGGTATGTCATGATGCCTCATTACTGTAAAGAAAATACAGCTCCGTGAGTCATTTAAGTGGCCTACCCTCAAAGACTCAGGAAAAAAAAAGATCTTCACAAACACAGATCCCACTGTAAATGTAACAAAGAGCAGAAGACAATCAGCACAACTTGTTTATTTACTCCCATGCTCAATTCTCATGGCTTAGGCTGCACAAACCTCTGAGAACCTCACAAAGGGTGTATGCAGCTGTTCTTTATCACACCAACTTTGTCAACAGTGATGGTTTTGTTCACAAGGATGCCAGCAGAATCAGGGGTGAAGAAGATGCCCTCAAACCCCAAAAGTCTGCAATCTGATCCTAAAGCAGGTACCACTTCAGCATCCTTAATACAGCAGTCCTACCTCTCGGTCTCCTTCCTAAAACTAAGTAAGCGAGGCAGCTTTTGGGTAGTGACTGGTTATTTCCAAATAAGCATTTTGAACTCAACCTGCAAATACTCCTCCTACAACGCCATAGGATGCTCTGTTAGCTTTAGTCATTAAAACAAGCCTTCAGCATGGGGATGGTGCTGCGCCGCTTCCCGACGCTCCCTGGATCCCTTCCACCCTGGCTGCGGCATCTCAGAGAGGTTTTGTTCCCAAGCTCAAACAAGCTGGAATCATTCCCAAGCATTTGGAAACCTTGAGCTGAGCAGTAAGCGCTCGGCATTATGGAAATCACCTGGTGGAGGCCGCTGTAACTTCAGTTTTACGTTATGATTTCTCTTGAAACCCTCTGATTTTGGACTACATTTTTCTTTTCAGCACAAGTTCTCCCATTGGTCTCCAGCCAGATGTGAGCTTTTGTAAGATGAAAAAATATAAATCAGTCACTTAATTTCAGCTAAAAATAGAGGGGACGGGAAAACCCCGCTGATAAGAGGTTTTTAAAGCAGTCACAGGTTACCACAGGAGGGGACAAACAGCCACCCCATGTTCACATGCAAATCAGGCCCTCAAAGAACTGAGCCTTTACAGATCGATGGGGAAAGTAAGGGGAAAAGAAAGCAAATGCCATTAACACAAGTTAAATATTTCAGGACATGCTTCAAAGCACATCCAGCGATCACTCTACACTTCAGCAGAAGCTGGTCCGTGAGGCCAAGTCCCACCACGCAGGTCCATCAGGACACAGGGGAAACCCCACCTCTGACCTGAAAGATGGGGAAGAAACTGAAGCTCTTGGGTTCTGCAATACAAAAGAAGGCTTTCTGGAAAGTCTTGACTTTTCTGAAAACACCAGCCACGACTGCCCCAGCAGCAGATTCACCAAAAGCACCTTGACCTGAGAAGCCACGTTTCAACACTACTTGTCCTTTGGCACAGGCTGGAAGCACATGTCAGCCCCTCGAGACCAGGGGGGAACAAGAGGCACGGTATAGGTAAGGAGGTAAAAACTGTCAGAGCTTGGGGAAGAAGTAGGCACCCACTGCCCAAACAGCAAGGCCTGTCACCAGGAACTGTGCCAACGCTCCTATGGACTCCTTGCACACACCTTTAGCTACTAATTCCTCTGGTTCTGCAAGCATGGGCCGCATCATCCCCTTCTGCTTCTCCAGGCTCTGTCTGCGCTCACATCCCACCTCAATTCCAGCCACTGGCGAAGCCACACTCATGAAAACCCCTTGCACAGGCATTGAAATCTCCTGTCTGGATCAGGAAACTTCCTCTAGTCTCCACAACCAGAAAAATGCCTTCCTTTCATCTGTGCAGGTGTTTTGCATTAGCACAGAAGCACCACTGGCTGTTATCAACATCAGCACCTTCATCAGGAGGAGATGCCCCGGTTGGCCCCATTTGCCGTGTTTGGGTTCAGTGCAGCGAGGAGTTTTTGTGCATTTTTATCAGGTGCTTTGCAAGGGAAACCAAGCGGAATGCTTCACCCTGGAGCGTGCCAGACATTCCCTGAGCCCCGCTGCAGGCACAGGAGCCCAGAGCAGTGCCGGATCCCAGGGCAGAGCTCCCGAAGACAGCACCTGGGACCTAATCCCAGGTGTACAAAAGGCCGCAAGACAAAACCCGGGTCCAAACAAAAGCTGAGCAGAAAATCTATATGCTGAAGAAAGCAATGAGTAAGACTGGGTAGAAGAACACAACTACTCCTCAGCCATCTGCTAAAGCCTTGGGGTGTTCAGAGAGGGTGATCTGCACATTTATATTTGCTGTCACCAGGCCCCCGCCTCAGCCATGCCTTGTCTAGGGATGAGTGGAGTGATCACCAACTCAGAAAAGGTGGGATTTGGAGGAAGAAAAACACACCTCGGTTAACCATCCCAACCCAGATAAGCACCAGGGAGAGGCTTCAAGTCCCCCCACACAAGTGTGTGCACAAAACAGATGGAAAGATCCCAGTGCTCAGCCCAAAGCATTTCTCCTGGCTTGTCTGCAATACAAAAGCCTGAGAAATGCCAGGGGCCTGCTCTGCCACCAGCTTAATTCCAAGAGCTTCCCACTGCCTGGGTGTTTAGGTGTTGCATATCCCCCCTCTCTTCCTCCTCCACCCTTTCCAGCATGCAGGCACCCAAAAGGAGATCGCCCACCGTGGCACAAGAATGCTGTACAAGCTGTGACTCTCCTCTGGTTATCCCTTATCTATCCCTTAGCCCTGATAAAAGCCCACCTATGACCTCCTGTTCCTTTTTATTTATATTATTTTTTACCTTTGAAACCAGACTCGCTCAGCTCTCCAGATCCTAAAAGGGAGCTGCAAAAAGCCCAGTCCCACACGTGCTAGAAATGCCACAACTTTGGCATTTTGCTTGGAAATGGGTGCACACGAAAGCCAACGGTGTAAGCAAAACCAAACAGGGCCAGAGAAGTTTCTCCAGTCCTCTCCCAACCAAGTCTGCTATTCTTGGGCACCGTCAAACTGAAGGAATCTTTCCTCTCCCTCTCCTGACAATACGTTATTTGTACATGTTTACGCTGAGGATTAAATCCCCATCCGGGCTGGAGAGCGTGGTTCATTCACAGCTTCTGCTCCTCAGCGGTGCTTCCTCCGAGCTGCCTTTCCAGGGCTGTTTTGCAGCTCCCTGGACGGAGAAGGCGGCCCATGGCCAGAACCTGCGGGTACAATCCGGTACAGCAGCTGGCAAGCCTGGGAAATCACTTAGTTCATGACCGCAAGGACTTGGTTTCAGCCGGACAAACATTTTCTCCGCGTTGGCCAACCTACGACTCTCTGTACGACTCTCTGCCCTCCTGCAAAGCGCCAGCTCACCCCTTATCTCTCCATCAGGACTCACAGGGGCCGTTTTTCCTACCCCAGGGCACTGGATGAGGCCACGCAGACGCCCAACCAGGTAACTCCCTTCGAGCTCCCGTTACGGGAAGGGGAACCCACAGAGGTTCACACCACCAGCCAGGACAGTGCCCAAAACCCCAAGTGACTGCACACACTGTACTCCTGGTGAAATACCCAATTTCTCCCTCAAAAACACTCAGTGGAGTTTCATTTCCCCGCCAGTAGGCTTGAATAACATTTTAAATGCCAAGATTTATATGCAGACACTTATAAATGTGTTCCATTATAGCCTCTGCAAAACTACATTTCAACCTAAACATTCAATTAATGTAATTAAATTGCTACCTGGCGGTATTATCTAATTTCACTTCGGATCTGTGCTATTGAAAAGCATGTGTCTTTTAGCACTCCGACTGGCAAGACATGTGATAAACAGACCTATAAACATGTTGGCTCAACCGAGCTGTTTAAAAATAAATTAGCAAACTATAAAAATAAACAGTAACATACATATGTACTCAATTATGAACTAACTCTAATTTTTGTTCTGAAATACTGTCTTTGACCTTAGTCATAAACAAGCACTATTAAAAAAACATAATATCTCAACAGACAGAAGGGCAGGGATTAAACGCTCGTCGCGCGCGGCAGAATGCAAAATAAGGGATGAAAAGAAAGAAGAAAAGAAAGAAAAAGGGGGGTGGAAAAAGCTCACCCTCTATTAAATGCAGCAACCTATACCCACCGCAAGCATTTATGCTGATTAAAGCTGTTTGGATTCAAGACAAAAAAGTTAAAGCCTACAGAAGTGCCGATGGTTAAAAACTTTGTAAGGTTCAGGGGGAGGAAAACATCGTTTTAGCTTGCGTAGGAGGGAGGGCAGTGTGGGTCCCACAGAGCCACCCGTGGCCTTTAGCTGTCCAGGTGCAAACCCTGCTACTGTCTTGCAAGAATTCAGTGAGCAAAGAACATGTGGCAGAAAGGTAGAAACCACCACACCAGAGTAGAGGGGGAAAAACAAACAAACAAACAGATTTTTTTGAAGACCGTAGAACAGCGTCCAGACCATGTTTTTGCTATTAATTCAGCGCTCCCATAAGAAAAGAACAAGGCATCATGTTATGACTGTCAGCACTGTTCTGTTTTCTCTGGGAAGAAAGGCAGGAAAGGAGGAAGGATGAAATGCTGATGCACAAAAGGCACATTTTGCACCCAGGGATATTTTCAAGGCTTTCAGGCTACACAGCAGGCACCGACGTCCCTCCCTGTGCCCACATGTGCATCCATGTGTAAAACCTCACAAGAGACCCAAAATCAACAGCAAAAGCAGTTAAACAACTGCTAAGTTCAATTGCGGACAATCAACCTAAGACACCGCCTGCTGTCGGGCTGTCTCCCCAAAAACACTTATATAAATAAACAATAGGAGGCAACTCGTGTTCATCAACACATGGGCACAAAAAACAGGCAGAGAGAGGCGGGTGGAAGAAAGGTTTTGCCCCAGGCCAGCTCATCGCCAGCAGGGAGTCACGTAGACTCAGCCCCGCAGTCAGTAACGAGGCAGGGTCTGACATTTCCACGAGCAAGAAGGGCTGCCAGTTGCTGAGACACAAACAAAACACTCACAAGGCGTGTTTTTTCAAGGGATGCGACAGGAAGGGCCCACAGGAGGCGGTGACAGCATGCACCTTTTTTTTTTAATCTTTGTTTTCCCAAGGACCTCCTCAGCAGCAGGAAGCAGGATGCCAGAGAGCTCCATGCGCTGGTGGAAACACCAACTGGATGGTAAAGGAGGGTGGAAATGGACTGGCAGGGCTGTGCCAGGTCTTGGGAAGGCCACACAGCTTAAGCAGCGTGGGAGTCACTTCCAGCCACCAGAGCTGGCACACGCTGCTGCTTGGTGGGGAGCAGCAATGGCCTCTCCTCTACAGTCCTCAATGCTCAACAAATCCAAAAGGATTCCCCTTAATTTCTGGAGCAAATATTTGCCAGTTCCTAAACCCCTTTGGTTTTTTCCTATTTTTTCTTTTTTTTGTTTTTATTCTGCAAATTAATGTCAACCATTCCCTCAAGCAACTGCTGGACACTGCTGCTCAGGAATGACCATCAATGATCAGTCAAATATCAACCAGTAAAGCAGCAGTGCAACCCAGAGCTGCTGTCAGTGTGGTGACTTTACATCTCATACACCTGGACACACCAGCCCCTTCCTGGACGTTACAGTCATGTCTCAGTCCACACCACAGCTATGCCCTCACTCTTCTTTCAGAGTTGGGTATCAATCACACTTTATAAGAGCAAAACAAGAATAATAACACATCCTGTCCAGACTATCCGCTCCCTTCTGCTTTCTCTGGCAGAAGCCTTGTACTTGAAGCCATGTCCCAAAGCACCTCCCCAGCCCAGAGTGTACCCTAACCAAGAAGAGACAACAATTAAAAACTGCAGTTAAAGTAACACTCCAGTTTGAAAATGAACACCATTTTCTGCCCATCCTCCCTGCTCTGTTACCAATAAAACACTTACAGACACTATTCATGCAGACATAAAGTGCTAATGGCTACCTGTTAACGTGTTTCATCATGCCAACATTTTTGCTCTGATTTTGACAGTTCCCTTTTTGTTATTTTAAGCTAAGGGAGCACTAATCTGGGTTGGAACTGAAGGCTGCAAGAATTACAATCTACAGCAACTGCACAACTAATGACACCATTTCCTTCCACTCCGCACCATTTCATGGACAGTTTTCTTGCAGCCAAGCTCCTTTCCAGACTATAAGAAGTTGGAAGTGCAGGAGCATAGAAGCAGGGTGGGAAGATTGTAACATGTTGCTAAGAAGTGTCATGAATTCTTGGTCCAGCCCTGCGTGTTTGGTGGCCGACGGGGGTGGGGGGGGGGGGGGGGAAGAGAGTAATGTGAACACCAAAATCAAACGTACTGAGAAAGTCACTTTGAATGGCTTAAGGAGAAAAAAAATTAAGTGGCCGTTCTTATATGACTTCAGGGATGTGTCTTCAGGGCTAGAACAACTGCTGGTGCAAATTGGCCATGTGATTTACACCTCAAGGGCTGCCCTAGGTGTGACTACAGGTGGTTCACCAGCTCTTCTGGATGTGGAAAGAACAAAACTCCCTGGGTATCATCCTCAGCAGTCGCTGACTCCAGCTGGACATTTGGACAGGTACCTAATGCCTGGTGTCCTCCACACTCAAAAATGTGCTGGGCATGTCTCCGGGTGCCCCACACGAGCACACACTGAGAATATGCCTACTGACATCCACAGTGTTACAGCAGGTGAAAATCTGCTTGTGTGGAAGAATAGCCCGGTCCTCTGTGATTACCAACAGCATGGGTCAGAGCCATGATCTGATTTTCCACAGAGCAGGAGAAGAGCAGAAGCTCTCTGGTCTCCAGAGCAGTTGCAGCCCTGCAGAGATACCCAGCGGCTTTGAGCATACACAGAGGGATAATTCCTTTCCCCAGCTTTGCAATTGTTTGTTAGAGCAAATTAAGAGTGCTAACAAGTCTTACTGGAGCCCATTGCAAGGAGGTTAAGAAACACGACTTATCTGATGCAATCAGCAATGTAATGCAACCTCCCAAGCCCCAGTTCAGGCAAAATATATGCAAGTAACCAAAAGGGATGGGCATAACCTTGAGGGAAGAGTTGGGGATGCTCCAATCCAGCCTGCAATGCCAGAGAGGAAAGACAAGAGAGCACAGCATGGAACAGAAAATTCCCTGCCTGCTTCGTGTCTTTTGCTGCTTCCAAGGACTCCCACTCTGTTCAGGCCAGAAAGAGGACACCGGTTTGGAAGGATCTCTGGTCTGACTCAACATGGGTAGTTTTTAATTTTTTATGAAAGAGACTGCTCTGCAGTACAAGGTGAGGAAGACCTTTATTTGTTGGGCTGAAAGGTAAACATGGTTGAAAGGTAAACATTCACCTCCTAAGCATTCTCATTTGATTGCAGCATCACAACAGGTCAAGGCTGCCTCATCTGCAGACCACTTATGCTCCCAGGATCCTGACCATGATGCTCCCAGGATCCTGACAATGATGCTCCCAGGATCCTGACAGTGATGCTCCCAGGATCCTGACAGTGATGCTCCCAGGATCCTGACCATGATGCTCCCAGGATCCTGATCATGACAGGTGAGCGTGGGTTCCCATGGGAGTCGTTTGCCAGAGGGTGTTTACTTACAGTGAGTCCCGGTGTGGAGCACCAAGCCTTGCTGTGCCCACCTGGCAAGAGGGACGGGAGGACTGTATGCCCACACGGGGAGGTTTCCACCACAAACCCAGTCGGGAGGCTTGAAAGGCGGGAGAGCAGATAGTATTTTCGAGGGAGTATGAGATAAGAGGAGGTGGAGTTTCCCAGATAAAGAGGATTTCCCTGCTCAAATATCAAAGGATTCACACTAAGAAAAGGGGGGAGAAGGGGAATTACATCAGTCTGAGGCACACTTTCTCTTTTAAACTCTGACCTTCTATTGTCTGTCTTCTTGACTAGGATTTAAAAGCCCTTTGTTGGGCTGTGTTACATGGTGTGATCTAGAAAGCCGTCACAGCCGAGGCACCGTGGGCTTTCGGCTGCGCCGACGCTCGGGCTCCCCCCTTGCCTACACTGGACTTTGAGAAGGCGTTGAGCCAGCTCAGATAAGTCAGCACTTTCTATCAACACCCCTTCCAAGCCAAGCTGCACATTGCGATGCCTCTTCCAGCACGGGCTGGTGGAGCTGGGCTTCACCCTGGCACAGCTCCCAGACAAAAGGTGGGCTGCTCCACCATGCTGCTCCAGCGTGCTGGCCCACTCTCAGCTCCCCCCAGGTCCTCTCCTGGCAGCATCCTTCCCATCCCAAACACAAACAAATGGGTGAGGAGCAGGTGACAGAAGCGTAACAGATGCCTAAAATGGTTTAGAGTGATCTACGAGCATCTTTTGGTTGTAATGCTCCATTAATGTGACATTTATGTGGGGTAATATAATACCGCTCACTTAGGAGCACCTACACCAGCCAGTCAGGTTTCTGTGTGCACAAAGGATGATGGGGATAACTGGGAGGGTTCTCGCACGGCCAGAGACCCTACAGATGGAGTTACAGAGGACAGGAGGCACCACTGCTCAAAGGGGACATGCTGGGTCTCTCCCTGAGGGAGTGGAGGACAGAGCAATGTCTCAGGAGGCAGAACAAGAGAGCCACAAACAGGGAAAAAAACTGGCTTGAACCTATGGAGCTGAACAGTCCCTCTCTGCAGAACGGGAAACACAATATCTGAGGAAGGTCTGCCCCAGTCCAAAGGCACAGCCTTGCTGTCCATCTCCATGCAACCTGCAGCATAGTTTGGGCATCCATCTGATTTCACAGCATGCAGTGTTACACTCTGTAGCTAAATCCACCTCTAATGTCACACAGGCCTTATAAGGGCTCCTGTTTTGTTACCCTGATTTATAAACGCCACTGCAGTGGGCTGGAGAAGGGATGGCCTCGCAACCGCAAGCCTTCGTTATCCCCCACAAATGACTTGTTTGCAGCTCTTGAACTGCCTAATTTATTTTGCCCCTATGTTTTGGCCATCCATCTAGTCTTTTCCTAATGGTGCTCCGAACGCTGACACTTTGGGAAACGTCTAAAATGCTGTAACCCTTACACGGCCCCGCGGAGGTGAAAGGACCAAGGGCAACCGCTGAATCTTCCCAGAACAACAGAGGGATCATCCATCTCCTCTTCCCTCCTCCCAGCCCACCACTTCACCCCAGGCACTGTTCTCATCTCAATGTGCTTGAGCAAAAGCACAAAACGAGGCGAGATGTGGCCACCTCAGCACCTCTGGATGTCGAAGGCCACAGACTGTACCCGGTGACCTGGAAGGTGTCCCCCCCAGACATTTGCTCCTACAGCTCTGCCTCTAAGAAAAACCATCAGAGAAAAAATCACAAGGCTGGTTGAGTTTGGACTGTGGCAATGCCATTTGGAGAAGAGGCAGGAAAATCAAGAGGTAGAGTCTGCATTTCGGGCAAATGGGGAAGGAATTTAAATCAAAATCAAGTCTGATCAAAAACTCAAGTCAACAGAGTTCCACAGATTTGGCACCAGGTTTCATCATTTAGGTGCTCACTGAGTAGAAAATGAACAATCAGCACTTTGGAATAAATGCAACAAGTATCACAGGGTGTTGTCACCAGCCTTTTGTGGGACACCCACGAATCCAGAAGAGGCATCTAGTGTCACAGAGAAAATGCTGAGGACACAGAAAGTGTCACCAAAGGACGGGCAGAACAAGCACAGAACAAACTCCTACCAACAGATTAAATTCATGTCACGGTATTTTACCCACATTTTGCACTAGTCAGATACCTTGAAATATGTGCACGCAACCAGAGCCACGACACCAGACCTTTAAAGACCTGAGAGCCGCAGATTAAAAACATGTTGGAACGCTTACCGTGTCCGGTGCCAAAAATGTGTCTCTAACCTGTAGGAAGAAATGGGTGTGGAGCCGCTCACAGAACGATCCCTGCACTCACACGGCAGGGTACAACATCCCCCTCTTTGTTTCTCCCTCGTGAGATAAAACAGCGACTAAAATATGACCGAGGAGCTGCCTCGGCTCCCCAAATTTTTTGAGAAGTACACAGATTCGGATGGGAAAACGAGGTGGGAATTAGAGAAATCCCACATAATTCACAAAGACTAAAGCCACTTTGCCACGGACCAACACGAACCACTGATCTCAGTGCTCAGTTGGTGCTTGCTGCTTCTTTTTGGGGACTTCAGTCAGCTCCTGCATGGCACTGAAGCGCTTGCGAGTAGATACAAAAACGTACACAAAGCCTAAAAGTATTTCATTGGAATTGAAGCTCAATTTACAGCTCCTGAGACTCAAGGGTGTGTTTGAGCAGCTCTTTGTTGCAGGGTTTTGTCAAGGTATGTTCTGACTTGTCCCCTGCATGGTTGTGCAGTAATTCTTGATACTGATAGTCAATTACTTTGTTCACGTCACTCAAACACAGACTTTTTTTTTTCCTTTCTCTCCCTCTCTCTCTCTCTCTCTCTCTCTCTCTCTCTCTGCACTGCTAATCCGGGAAAGACAACACAGAGCTAGCTAAACCACTGCTGCCAAAGGCATGAACTCCTGGCCAGCTGGGGTGCTGCTGCCCTCCAGCCCTGCCAGCACAGGTAGCAAAGTGACCTCTGGAGCAAAGAGCCCTCCTTATCTCTCTTAAAATACCAGCGGGCCCAGGCTCCGAAACTTCCTTCCCAACGGGATAAGCACTTACCCAGGTAATCTCATTACAGCCATTGTTCTCTGAAGGTTAATAAATACTTACCATGATGAGTAAAGGCTCCGCAATCTGACCCCAACAGCAGCAGAAGTGATTGCTTAGGGCCAAATTTTCATACTCTTATTATGCTGAACACCATATTCCTCTGCGAGCAGAGCAGCGTTAGCACCAAAATAAATGTGACTGCTTGCAAATAAGGTGTTGGCCCCACTTCTGGCCTCAAGTTTTTATGTTGCCATCACTGTGAGAGCTCTGAAAATTAGCAGATGCTGCCAGTTCTTAATAAATACATGACTAAATTATTCTGAAACAACAGAAAAAACAAATTATGGAAAGAATAAAATACAAGGAGACGCCTTTCTCTCCAATTTCAACATGCGGAAGAAAATAATTACAGGTTTTTGTTAATTTAAGGAAACACTTTTTCTCCCATCAGACATGAGGTGTGAATTATGCAAAAAAAGATTTGAACTTGACAGGGTTTACATACTGCAGCCCCAACAACTAATTTAAATTTGAGAGTTACAGAATGAAAAACCAGGTTTCCAAGAGCTTCTTAGAAAGAGCAGCAGCCACCACCTTCCACAAAGCCAGGCCAACATACATCAAGGTGGAGAGCAGCATAATCAGCACTCTGTAAAATCCTCCTCCCTAACTCCCAGACTCCCAAAATACAATGGACAAGGAGGGCTTTCCATACAAACAACATACATTTCAAAGCAACAGCACCAGGGGTCAGTGGGGATGATTAAAACACATTATCCACTTATTGCAAAACATCTACTGGCAAAAGGTGCCCAGAAATCCATACGAAACCTCCATCTTGCCACAACACTAAACAAAACTCTAAATAAAGATGAGCAGATAACTATTTTTCAATGGAGGCTGTCAAGCTGTTGCACAGTCATTAATAATTTAAACTTCACCCCCTTCATAGGAGTTCCATTTTCCTAATTTGTGTAGGACATAAACCAGATTTTCCATTTGATTTCCCAATAGAAAATTCAGAGGGGAAAACTGCACTGAAATAAAATAAAAGATGTTTAGACTTTGGTTTGGTGGCCAAAAGTTTTCTAATTTCTTTTTTTTTTTCTTTTTTTTTTGGACAAAGTTGTACCTAAACTCACTTTCCAGCAAATACATTACCCGCCCAAAAAAGGTTCTCATTTTTCAGATGAACGCACCACCACGTGCTGAAATTGAGACAGAAACCTCTCCCTGCAACTAAACAAACACCGGGCCAAGATGAATTATTTGTGACTCTCCCCGAAGTCCCCCAGGGAATGAGGAGAAAGTGCCAGGACCAAAATTTGGCCGGACTCGCTGCATGTCCCTGCAGGCTGCTCGAGGAGGTCTCCAACCTGCCAAGAGTTGCAAGGGGGCAATCAACCTCCCACGCTGAGGCTGCGTCACCGCCCCGTCCCTTCTCCCACCACTGTCCCCACCTCATTCGGAAAGGTGGCAAATTCAATGTCATAACTAAGTCTCATATCGACCAAACTCAAAAGCGAGGCTGGGCAGAGAAACCCAAGAGGTGTTTCTGCTTTGCCCTTGGCTCTGGAGCCTCCAAGCCCACACAGCACCTGTGCATGCTCCCCCTGCAATGCACCCTGCACCCAAAACCACAGCTGCAGGGAACTCTCCCACGCCAGGAGGTAAATAAATGGGAAGAATGGTGATGAACAGGGTGCAGGACTGAAAGGAAAGCAGGACGGCCTGCCAGAGCTGCACACCAGTCAGTGCCAAGTTATGCAGGAAAAATGGCATTTCTTATGCCAGTCATTGACCCCAGAGCCATAAGAAAAGACACCAATAAATTCAAGAGACCCAGACGTCACCTTTTGTAACATCTGCTAGTTCCACCCAGGCTGACTCAACATATGTGGAGTGGCTGCTCCCCCCATCCTTGGGCCAGCCTTGCCCCCCTGCCCCACAAATCCCACTGCCTCAGGTTTTGGGGACAATGCCTCATTTCGGGAGGGCAAAGCACCAGCTGCCCCGGAACAGCGTTGTCCTGGAGAAGAGAAAAATAATCTCTTGACACAAACAACCTTGCTGACTCCTGCCCTTCTCTTCTCGAGGAAGGTTATTGAGGAAGCAGTTTTGGAGCAGGGCCAGCTGTGTCTTGATCTTGTGAGGTGTCTTTGATCCCTATCAATCTAACTTTAAAGACAGAGGTGATATTAGATCCGATGTCTAAGAATGACCTTCAAGCAGCAGTTGAAGACCTCAAGGAAAGGTCTTCAACCAGATTTTTCCACCCATAGCTGGCTCAGAAGAACTCTGTCTCCAACACAGACCTTGTTTTTGAACCCCTTTTCCCCCTCATCTCCACTTGGGATGACCATCCCTCGTGCCACTCACCGGCAGTGACATTTGGCAATTAAGTCAGTTGCATCTCTGCCGAAATTCTGGGCCTGGCCCTGACCTGGTCTGCTTTTAGGGCAGAATAAACTTGTGGAGAACCATCTTGCAGGCCTGCTGCTTTTTAGCCAAACATGAGTAAGACAAAAACATGCCCAGAAGCAAAAAGAATGGATTGCACCAACAGACTCATCAATAAGTAAATAATATTTATCACGGGCTCTGCACTAGAGCGTTTGGACAGACACGAAGATAAGCACCAGTTTGGTGCCTGCGCTTGCCAGCTGGTCACATCCAAATGCTCTCCCATCTCAACACACTTTGGCTGGTAGGGACACGGCCCCCCCACTGAGCTGGGGATTCAGGTGCCCACACTCCAAGGGATGGTGCTTTAGGTACCTGCTACCCAAAGGATCGGCTGCACGTCGAGACCCTCCAAGCCCAAGGCACAAGGCAACACCAGCCAGTGCTCTCCACGTTTTCCAGTGCCAGATTACATTTCCACGGCAGCTGCTCCTTTTGTCTACACCCAGCAAAAGCCAAACCAGCCTAAAACTTAATTTAATCTGCCGTAAACCCAAGTGTCAAGCACTTAGATGGCAGCTAAAAGCGCCACTCTCAGATAACCGAGTGACACCGGCTAATAATAGCCTGCGCATTAGGGGAGAGGGAGCGGACATTTTGTGTAACCAAAGAGGAACCTGTGCCTGGGAACAGCCCAGGGTGCCCGGTCTCAGCCCCGCCAGCAGCAGACTCTGCCGTGCACCCGAGCCCACCCGGCCTCTCCCCTGATTAGCTGCACTAATACCACCAGTGACCTCCCTTTCAAGCTCGGAGGCTACAATAGTCCTGGCTTTTGTTAGCGGGGAGAACAAAATGCCACCTTTTACAGCTCTGCAATCATAGCTGCTTCCCTTTTCATCTCCCAGGGGCACGGCACCAGACCTTGCTCACCGGGGAGGCGGGTTAACCCTTGCCAGGCAGCCTGGCCACACTGAGGAGGAAGGGGTGGCAGGGTCCACAGGCTCTGCTTCTCCCACATCTCTTCATTTGCACGGAAAACACCAAAGAATCCCTTTCTGGTGGAGGATGCAGGTGTGCAAGAGAGCTCTTCTATGCCAGATGTTGCTGTAGGCAGTAAGTACCTGGTGGCCACTTCAAGCCACGGTGGTGCATCAGTAGGTCACCAAACTCCATGCTGAGGTCTCCCACCTCACCCTGTCCTTGGGAACTACCTTAACGAGTAAAACACACCCACTGACCAGGCACTGGTTTAACTTAGGTGACCTTCTTTTGTCCCATCTTAAGAGTAGTTCAGAAGCAAAGGAGACCACGTTTTCCAGAGCAGTGCTTCCCAAAGCTGCCAGGGCTTAGCAACTCTCCCAGCAGAAACACCAAAGCCATGTCTCACAGAACGGATGAGGCACAAGGTGCTGGTGTGACCGTGGATTTCGGTTTGCGTGCAAAGCTCTTCCCAAAAGAGGAGGATGGATGCTCAGAGGTGCTCGCTGGAGTAACGGCTTGCTCAGGACCTGGAAAAGACCAGCCCTCATCCACTTTGGCATTCCTGAGGGAGCAGGGCACCTCATCCACCCCCGCATGCCTCCCTCTCTCCTTCTTCCCAACAAGGGCTACAAGGAGCAGGGGGAGCTTTCTCCTGGGGCGTGCAAGGGTCTTGGATGCACAGCTGACTGCACGTGTCAGTTATGCTCCAAATGGGTTGTCACAGGTCAAGGTTCTGCAGGCAGCAAGAGCAAATGCTATTTTTAGACGGGATAAGGTCACGGTGCTTTTAGAGACAGTGAGGTCTACAATAAAACCTATTGATCAGTCTCTGGAACTAGCGCTCCGGAGAGACGCCTAAATTGAAACAAAAATTGCCTGGCCGTTTTCTCTATAGACTCGGTGGGTAAAAGCTTGTTGGACCCTTTCAGGAGATAAAATAAGTAAGAAGAACCCGCGTACAGACCACAGTTGTCCATTTAGGCGGACGCATAGAAGGGGAAAAAAGGGAAAGTGAGACCTACGGGAGAGACCAGTGAGAAGCTTCAAGGATATGTCTGTCACGGTGACAAGCCAGACACCCCGAGGGTAAAGGCCATCCTTGCCATGCCCTGACTCCCACCTCTGCAGCCCACCTGCTCCAGGTGTAAAGGCACTACAGCAAACTTGATTTTTAAGAGAATTAATGCTTTACTTGAATCCTGGAGGGTAAGGGTGCCTCTGAAGACATTCATCACTGAGGTCCCTGACAGCACACACCATCCCTGGAAGTGTTCACAGCCAGGTTGGATGGGGTTTTGAGCAACCTGGTCTAGTGGAAGATAATCCTGCCAAAGGCAAGGGATTGGAAGCAGGGTTTTAAGGTCCCTTCCAACCCAAACCACTCTATGAGTCTATGATTTTATTTGGCTGTTTGTGTTTTGGTGACGAAGACTACCCAGCTGACACTTGGAGGCCCTAGGATGAAAAATAGAACCAACCTTTCAGCCAGGCAAACTATTTCACTGGGTGGTTCACTTGCAATTGGTTTTCACAGCAAATTCCAAGTGTTTATCCAGGTCACATAAGAGCTCTAACCAAAAATACCAAAGCACTGGACTATCACACCTCCAAGCTCAGCCACAGACCTAAAGCTTTAAGTCCACTACAGGCATGTGAATACCCCTCCATCACAAGAAGCTCTTGATTGTGTCTGAGACCTGGAACCACAGGAACAAGTGTGAAACAGTGGAGTATCTTCATCTGTCATCTGCCCCACTCCCACAGCCTGGCTCACAAACAAAACATGCCACAGTAAACATAATCCATACATCACACCCTGACACCAGTGACCCCATTAGCAAGCCCAGCCTGTCCCAGCCCAAGCACCCCCCCAGACATCAGCAATATAACGACCGATGCATTGGGAGAGTATAATAATAATAATAATAACAATAATTGACAAATACTGCTAAGCTGTGGAAAGCTACTAGTGGATGGTGGCATACATAGTTTACTTTTTACTCCAGACAATAACAACATGAGCAGAGAGACACACTGTGCTGCTCAGGTGAAAGCACATTGTGTGGGAATTAAAGCACTCGCAAGCCTATGGCGTGGCTTGCTCACCATTCCACTGCCAGGTTAGGCTGCAGTTTAAGTTTCTGCATAAAAGATATGACAGGATGCAAAATCTCAAGCAGTGTTATCTGTACAGCGACTGTGCTGCAGAGGAATTACAATAAAAACCACGTTTCACAGAGGAATCACAATAAAAACCTTGTTTCAAAGCAGTACAGTAACTGTGATTCAGGAAAAAAAATAAAGGAGAGGCTGATCTTTCCAAAAAATATATTGCTGCTAGAAAAGCCAAGGCAATTATTCTTCTATTTCGGAAATCAGGCTTGGGTTTTGTTTGGTTTCTTTATATAAAGGTCCTTAAGCTCCTACCAACACTTTTATGATTTTCTTCCTAGTGCCCTGTGACTCTAGGACAAAGTTTGAGATAAAACGATTATAATAAATAAGGACAAAGTTACTCAGGAATTAAGGACACTGCTGCAGCCCCTCATCTTCTTAACTGATTAAATGAATGGAGCTTTAGTGGAATATACGTCTGAGAAAATTCAAAGCTAATTTCTGTTTATAATTACTGATAGCACACAAGCATCCCTTCCAGAAAGCCTCCTCTATCACCCAGAAAGCAGATGCAAATATGAGTATAAAGAGGGAGTGCAATGAAGCCTGTGGCAATGCTCACATTAACTGCCGTGAAGTCAGACTTTTACCCCATATATGTACATGGCTACACACACACACACACATATTCCTCTGGTGATTTTTGACAGGCATCACTGGTATCCTAACTCAGCTTGATGCCTGCCACCTTCCCCAAGTTTCTCCTAGACTTCAGTGGCTGGTAGATGAGGCTCTCCGTTAATCTGAACATAAATAACCATAATGGGGTTTATTTACACCGCTGTGCCTAACGAGCGACTCCCCTGGCTGCAGGGGAACCACTTGGGATTTACCCCCAGGGTAACTTGGAGCAGGATCTGCCCAGCAGACACTTTTCTCTACACCTGTCCCTGCCCTCAGGTTTTGCATGAGCACAGAAGCAGGGAGAGGACTTCAAGCATCTCCTACTGCTGCGCCCAAGAGGAGCTTTTGTAACCTGCTCAGCTGCTGTTGGGCACAAAACCAAAAAGTTGGGGAGGCTGGCACGGCAAAAAGCTGCTCCCTCATTTTTTTTTACTGCAAGATGCATCTGGCTTTGTGGGGCTTCCAGTACAAGGGGGCTTCAGGAGCAGCATCTCCACGAGACAGAAGCCAGGGACATGATGTTCTGCTCCCTGGAGCCACCTTCATCCCTCTCACAGGAGGGCACAAGGCGCTGAAAGACCCAGCAATTTCCACAACAGGCAGGGGGAAGAGGAAATAAACCCCCAAACTTTTAATTTTTGTCTTTTCCATTTATTTTTGAATTAGCATTCAGCGTCTGACGCTGTGACATGGATAGCTAAAAATGTGTGTGCGGATATGTCATCCATGAACAAAGTGGCTCATGTTTGTTCTTTATTATTTAGGAAATGCACATTAATTACTGTAGATTTTCTCCTATACATCTACAGTATCTCAGACAGAATTGCTGAGAAGGTCTGCAGAATAAAAATGTATGGGGTAATTAAATGGATATTTATAATTAGAACTTAATAATTTGCATCAGGGACAAATGAGCTCTGATTTCAATCTGTAGTGCATTTAGATTAGCCTGAAGATAGTGTAATTTGATGTTTTACAGTCCTCCTCTCAGATTATGAAACAATACAGTGTCTTTAAAGCGGCCGTGTTTGTGTCAGGAGTGTGTTAAGGAGAAGCCGCAATGAAAATGTTTGACAACGTGAAAGCAGCCATAAATTACACGACAACTGTGTAAAAGTCGTGATGAAACAAATAAAGAGCTGACCTATAATGCATCTGATTCAGCGCCGCACCCGGACCACTCGGCTCATCCCGGCGCGGCGAGCGCATCCTTCCGCGCGGGCCACTTAGCACCGGGAAAACTGTAAATTATCACTAGTCAACCACATTGATTTTTAGTCGACGTTTCAATCAGTTTGAAGTAGAAATACTACCCGGCTGCCCCGGCAGCCTCTCAGCCAAGCCGGCTGTTCGGCCGGAGCCTTTCCGCTCGCAGCTCCGTTACAGCCCCATTGTTCCCACTGTACAATATTTATCGCGGGCTCTCCAGACACAGGTACTTGACCCCAAGGTCACCGCCTTGTCTCCTGGAAGTACAGCCTACCTTTGTTCCCAGCACCGTTTACCCCAAATGCAGGGAGCCCCTGCAAAGCCTGCTGTCCCCCCCTCACCCCAAACACGCACAGATGAATCTCCCCGCAGGGACGTGGCATCGCACGTGCGCCCCCAGACCAAGAGTCTGCACCCCCACGGGGCGAGGCGGCCAAAGAAAGCAAGGGGGACTCCTTACCAAACAAAGGTCTTGGTAAAGAGCAGGTCACTTTGGAGATGAGACCACATCTTCGCTTCTCTTCCCAGCTTTGCCCAGCCACCAGCAGGAAGGAAGGGCACCGGGCTCTCGTCCCACTCTGCCACAGCTCTCCTGCCTCACCTGGGGCGGGTCGCCCCATCTGTGCCCTGCTGTCCAACAGGGGTTGCCTATCTCGCCCCAGGACTGCCAGGGTGCACAGGGTGTATTCATTAACATCTCCAAGGCACTCAGGTCCTTGGTAATGGATGCTGTAAACACCTCGATCAGCAGATAAGAGGGAGTCCTGTGCAGGCATTACACACAGGGAGCCGCGCACGTGCGTAGGCAAACGCCTGGGAAAAAAATTCTGGGGTGCCAAGTCACTGGCAATCGAACCAGTTACAGTTTGACACACAACGTGGAGAGCAAGGGAAGAGAACCAGCTTCAGGAGGGAGATTTCCAGACCCAGAGCCCTGGCACCCGGCCCTCATGGAGCTGTATCCCACAGCCTCTTCCCAGCCTTTGTACTTTCCTCCCACAGAGCAGAGCTCAGTGCGCTGCCCATCACCAGCTTCTAGCTAAGGATGCAAAGGAGAAGGAGAGGAGACAAGGTTGGGATTTTCAAACCGTGGCATGTGACATTTCCAGCCTCCTCAAAAGCAAGGACCTGCAGACCTGCATGCCCCACGTGGAGCGAGGTGGTCAGGCAAAGCTTTCACCAGAGGCCATTCCTAAGCTTGCTGCTCCCTTTCCAGGAAGGGCAGCCATGTGAGACAGAGCCTCAAGTGCCAAGCAAACCTCGTCATTCCCAGCAAGGCATGATGCTGGGAATGCACTGAAGGGACACAGGACAGGCAGCTGACCCCACCTGTTCTGACCTACCCTCAACACCTCTGCAAATGCTGCCCTTTGCAGCGGGGGGAGCCTGTGTTTTCCCAGCTATGCCCTTTCCGTGCATTTTGAAATCCACCGCCCGTCAGCGTGATAGGAAACAAGGCATCGAGATCCTCCTTTGAGGAGTCTCTTGTTTGACCAGAGTACACATTATTCAAATCAGCTACAGTGAAACGCAGTTAAGCTGCTGTTTGTTCCAGCACGATGAGACCGGCCTGTTAAAAAGCAAAAATGTCAGTATGTTACAGGCTCAGCCTCCTGCCAAGACTGGTAAGTAGCTGAACAACTGTCAGAAACAGCATAATCAGAAACAACAACAACAAAAAACCCCTAAAACACCGTGAATTCAGACTGTGTTGCCGAGTCACGGGCGCGCTGGGGCCACCTACACTCCCAGCCAGGTTCCCTTGGAAAGCTCGGATCCGGTGACCTCCCAATTAGCATCCCCACAGCCTCATTTACTACCTCCCTACTACATCCACCTCTTGCAAAGCAAAGAACTTTTAAGTAAGAGAAACGGTAACCAAGGAAAGATCTCAGATTTTGCCTTCATCCTCACAACAGCTTTACACGAAAGCACCTCGATGTCATGCACAGCCCAGCAACGTTCTGTGACAGTCGTGTAAAGGCTGGAAGCGCAGCCACCTTCACACCAAGCACAGGTCTGCACTAGAGGATCAGTTTGATGTGGTTTCTAATAAGGTCATTTAAATGGGTGGGAGCCACCACGTAAAGGTGCTGTCCTTCGCAGGCTGTGGACCTGCGCTGGGTCCATCCCTGGGGTTCGCCCTCCCCAGCCAGGCAGGCATTGCCTTACGGATGCTTTTCACCCCCCAAGTTTAACTCCCCTATCTCCGAAATCTCCCAGACACACGCACGCCCCTCCTGCTCTCACACTCTCCAGTTTAGTTTGCCTCTCAGAACACCAACCCCCTTTTTTTTTTTTTTGTCCTGGACCCTCAGGTTACTGGCACGGCGACAACTCTTTTTTCCCCAGCAGCGAGCCAGGAAAGATGATAGAACCTGCGTGCGTGGCCAAGGGACTGGTCTCAACTGGTTCAGAGGGAAAAAATGGAGCTGTGTCTTTTTTCCCCCCTCTCTCCCTCTTCTTGCCCTTAGCCAAAAGACCTGGGAGCATTTGATGTACAGTCAGCAGGTATTAAAAAAAAAAAAGAAAATTATTGAAAAGGCTGGCCGGCTCTGGGGCTGTGACACTCTCTCATCAAACTCTGGACTTCAGCCAAGTTCATCTGTTAATGGAGAGCCACAGCCAGGGCCTCCCCCCCACCACCA
Organism: Chiroxiphia lanceolata; assembly: GCF_009829145.1. Lineage (NCBI taxonomy): Eukaryota > Metazoa > Chordata > Aves > Passeriformes > Pipridae > Chiroxiphia > Chiroxiphia lanceolata. The sequence continues at coordinate 3,247,552 of NC_045639.1, forward strand.
CCCCCCTCTCCCTCCTCTACCTCTTCCTCCCTCCTAAAAAACTAGACATCGATTATGTCTGTGCTTTTCCCTTTCTATTCAAGATAAACAAAGTGCTTCAAGTTCAGGGCACACCCTGGGACCCTTGACAAAGCAATCTATCATCCTGTCTGCTAAACCAGTCTGGCCACACCACCACCGAGGAGACTAATGCTTCCAGTGTACAATTTTCCCTTTGTGCTGCTGCCCTATTACTAGTAACCTCTTTTCTTCCCTACCTTCCCAGGAGCAGATGTGCTTGACCACTTTGCCTAAGCCCCTCCTGGCAAAGGCATTTTTTGCTGAAAGCAACCTCAAGAATTAAAAAAAAAAAAAAAAAGGAGACGAGCCCCTGCCTGCCCCCCTCCTCTCCCTGACTCCTGACTCCATCCCTGTGTCCACCAAAGAAATCCAGCACCAAGCGTGATTTTTCCTTCCCCACTGAAGATTTCTTCTTAAGGAGTGAGTTCGGGTTTAAATCATATCCACTAATTCATTCTGACTTGCAATTAAATGCAAATACACTTTTATAGCCAGCATGGAGTGTATTAATTTTAACAGCAAATGACAAAATAAGAATACAGTCCCTCCAATACCAATAATGAATCGCACTATAAATCACGTTAGTGGTCACATTCATTAAAGCTTGTAAAGCACTTGGAGATCCGCGGGCGCAACGTGCCATCAACCTATGAAGCAGCATCAGCTCACCTGGACCCCACTGCTGTCACCCAAGTACCCCAGCCAGGGGGCACAGCCAGCCCCCTCCCACAGGGAACACTCCACCAAGTGCAGGGGACCCAAATCCACGCCCTGTCCCCCCTCTCATCAGTGCCACAGGGAGGCTGGTGCTTCCCAGGTGAGCGGCGACAGCGAGATTCGCAGTCCAGTGTTGAGGTTGGGTCTCACAGTAAGGCCAAAGCGTCTGGGCAACACGATTTAGGTTAAGGGAAGGGTGCTCTAAAAAACAGGGCAGTTACAGCAATTAATAGGAAACCACAAATCACCACTTAAGGGCACTTATTAACGGCTAGCCTGGCCTTTTCCTAATGCTCCCGGCTGCCAGCAGCTCTTACCCCTTCCCCAGGTCCACACAGTGCTCCATTTCCTTGCCAGCATTAAGATCCTCTGCACTGTTTATTAGCCAACATGGGGGAAAGTGAGGTTTTTCTGGCTCCTTTGTTTTGTTAGGACAGCTGTGTGCCATTCCCACCCCCTCCCACCCATCCTCTCCTAAAGAAATAATTAAATCCAATTAGGACCAGAAAGTAATTTACATTTTGGTTCTGTGTAAGACAGGGAGGTGGGGGGAAGGAGAAAAAAAAAAATCCCATAAAACACATTGCGATGAAATTTCATTCCTTTGCTACTTATTTGTCTGCTTCTGCTTTTGAGGATAACTCAGGCTGCACTTTCCCTTGCTTGCATGGACCGAGAGGGAGAGGAGGAAGGTGGAAGAGAGAAAACTTGTTCCCATTCCCTGCTCTGTGAACAAGACAGTTCTGCTGGGCAGCCCATCCTGCTCCTGCTCCTGTTCCTGCTCCTCCCCTCGCCCTGCCGGGGGCTCCTCTGCCGCGGTTTACTGATTTACAGAACCTTGGTATGTGAATGGCAAAAATTCCTTGGCATAAGTGTGTGTTTGCTGATCACATTTCAGATCATGTGTTGTTCATTATTATGACTTGCTCAGAAACAGTTTTGCTACAGTTATGTGGGTTTGCCTTGGATATTTTTTCCTCTTTTAGTACATTGAAAACATCATGGGGGGGGGGGAGAGAAGTGAATGAGAAAATGTTTTTGTGTCTATGTTACCTCAAACAGCTATTTTAAAAAAATTATGGAAAGGAATACACAATATTCCAGGACTGGGAAGCAAGGGGGGAAAGGAAATGAGATTAACAAATCATTTCTTAAAGACCAATGTGATGTCAAATTTCGAAGTG